>NC_133658.1:166283674-166583674 GCF_037893015.1 Macrotis lagotis | reverse complement strand
AGGGTAACTGTAGGAACAGCATTCAGATGTCTGAAGAGGACAGAACTTAATCACAGAAAGCATGAATAAGACAGTAAAATATTTTGATAAGCTTAAATAAGTTTCCTCGTAAAATGAAGGTATACAGGTAAGCTAACAATGGGCTATAATAGAAAAACCACTAGATTTGAATATTCACAAGAATTGGGTTCAAATCAATTCTGATACTCATAATTTATGTGGGTTTGATCAAGTTGCTTCTCCTGTATAGACCTTTACTCACCTTACTATACACTTGGCATATAAAAAGAGCTTAATAAATAATTGTTGCCTCTCTTTGCTTTACTTGTAAAATGAAGGACATGGACTCAATGGTCTAAAGTTTCTTCTAGTTCAAATTTTTAAAGAGATAATACTCTGATTTATGGAAAGAAATAATTTAAAAATCAACCTAGAAAATGAAGTAACCTATTTGAATGTTACACACACACACACACACACACACACACACACACACACACACACACACACACACAAAGTCAGTAGAATTTTATCGGTGGTTCATTTTGCAGTTTTGGCTGCCAAACAGCTGCAGACTCTTTGTTGGTAAACCAGGTGAAATTGGCCACCAAACCACAAGTTCCAAATAAGGTGTGTCTAGTGCTTTCTGAGAACTTGATTTTTTAAAATTTTCATTGCTTTAAATTCCTTTGTTTTCCACTTTCATTTTCTCTTCTTTGATTTGAACTTTTTTATTTACCATATTATTGAAAAATGGACCAAGGAGACTGCTCTATTCACCCCTATGTCACTGGAAGGAATAAATTCAATCTTTCCCTACTTTGAAATGTGTGTGTAAGTTCTATTCTAGGAGTTCATAGAAAAAGAGTTTGCTCTGGGCAAGAATTGGGAAGGAGGCAAAATTTATAATGAATGCCTATTTTTGACCCCTTTCCATTTATTCTTCTCTCTCATCCTATGGGTACCTATCTCTACTGTCAGGAAGGAAAAAATATCTATAACCTTGCTAAATTTCAAGGAGTTTAATGCTTGATCTCTCCTAGGAGTTTTTTTGTACTTTGAAAGAGGAGTGAAGAGAAAAGGTATTACAAGATGCCTTTCATATTGTACACTGAGTTGGAAAATGTTTGTTGAACTCAAAGAAATAAATCGCCAAAATTTTAGGCATTAATGAGGAAGGTAGAAATATTTTTAGGGGGAAGGATGGCTTCATGTCCCTCAAATAATGGTAAGCAAAACATACTCTTCCTCTAAAAAAGACTGACTTTAGTCATAGGGTCAAAATATATCAAAAGCCTATTGTAATATCACCATGAAGGAATATAAATAGCCAGAAAACTAAGTAGCATCTTGTCAAAAACAGAGAAACACAAAAATTGGGGCTCGAGAAAACTCAAATAATATTTTGTTTTAGGAATTAATACCTCTGGCATACATTTCACTCTGTTTTTGGCATTCAAGGCCTTTTGAATAAAAGTGTCTACAGTATTGAAATAGACTTTTTATAGGTTTTATTACCTTGACCCTTTCCCTCACCTTCTTCTCTCCAATAGATTCTTCATACAAATTCCAGACTAATCTTCCCATTGAATAGATCTTGTCATGTCACTCTACAGTTTAAAAAGAAAAAAAGAAAATTTTTTATGATTTGTTATTGCCTGCCAAGTAAAGTTCAAATATCACTGCCTAGCATTAACCACCTGTGCTTCTTAGGTATACTTCTGCCAAACTAAAATGTTCTCTTTCTCCACACTTTTGCTCACACTTTTCTTTATGTCTGGGGTATATTATTTCTTATGCTATTAGATATTATATTTCTGCTAAATTATAACTCTAAAAGGATTGTCTACCCAAGTACCTATCAGTGATCAGCTCACAATAATTCAACAAATGTGTGTTGAACCTGAGTTAACTGAACCAACCTCTCATTATGAATCAAATATTGGGATTTCAGGTAGTTTAAATTTAGCTAACATTTCTCCAAGGAAAAACAATTCTGTAGGGTTCAGAAAATGAGTTAAAGTCCCAGGAAATGTGTTTTAAAGCCTCAATTGTGTGGGAAGTGCTGCTGTTCCAGGTTCAAGTTTGTTCTCTTTCTCCGTTTAAAGTTGAATTTATATCTAGTTATCCTCTTGCCTCTTTATAGATGAGACAAAATTCAGGTGAGCAGAAACATAGATAAATAAGTGAGAGCATGTACAAAGTTAATTGACAGTCACTGGGAGAAGCTGGGGAAAGAGGAAAGCAGGCCTTTTATTGGGGGATTTCCTTAGTAATTTCCTTTGCTCAGTAAGTAAAACCCATAGATTCAGCAGATGACTTCTACTTTGAGATACCCATAGATACTTCTCATTGATCTTTCCCTCTTTGTTGTGACTCAATTCTTCTATTTCTTTCTCCCTATAGTTTCATTACTGATGATTCAGTTTACATTTTTGGGTAAGGCTAGAAAAGGTAATGCAATTACTACTACTCTTATTGCTTTTCAGCTATTGAGATATTCACTACTCAGTTCATCTCCCTCCAGAATGTGTATATCTCTTTTTTTCTTTTAACAGTAATTTTTCTTTTTGCTTATCTTCTTCTAGATTGTCCTTCATTTCTCTGTATTTATATTCCCAATGTGTTGTTCTTTCTTTTGCTTCTTTGATGTGGCTTACCATTACAGTTTCCACATTTTCCATGACACTCATTATTTTTATTGAGCAGGTCAAGAATTTTGCTCCCATAATTATAATTTTTCTTTTGATTTATTCAGAAATAGCATGTTGTGGTTTTGCATTCTCTTTGAATTCCACATAATTCTTTGTGTCAGCAAATGATGTATAATTTTCTTTTTTCATTATTTATTCAGAGATGCTTAAATTAAAAAAACAAACTAAATCTATAGTATGCATTTTCTTTTATTATTACTATTTTCCCCTGTTAATTTATCATTATATATGGTCATCTTTGAATTTTCTTCTTCCTGAAATGTTTGGTAATTGAGTCTCGCTTCCCTCCTCTGCCCCCCCCCATCTTATTTTTCTTATCAATCACTTTCATACTCCCTTTCCTCTGACTTTGATTTCTTTTGGAAGCATCTCAAAATATCTCAGCCTCCTCTCATAGGGGGCAATTCATGGTTCATAAATACAGGACTCTATCTAAATTGACTTTGACTATCTAAATCAACCCAACTGGATACTGTGGTCTTTCCCCGAAGCTTATGTATGGGGGTATGACACAGCTCCCCACCTCCTTCATACAGTGTCCTGTCCTGCTATTCTCTATTATGCCACACTCCCTCTATTCCTTAGATCTTTGACCTAGCACTGGTAGTTTTGAGCTTTTCCCTGGCACCAGCACTGCTGGCATTACTGACTCTTGATAGACTGACTCTACTTGTGCTACAGAGTTTTTTTCCTAGGCACTGGAAGTTTGAGCTTTTGATTTGTTGAAGCTGTCTGTCATAGCCAGGGCAAATTTCTGAGGCCTGGAGTTGGGGGGGGGTTCCATGATTCTGAAAAGAAGGAAGAGGAAGAGGATATGAAGGCTGCTTTTGTTGTAAATCTGTATCATGTTCTTGAGTCTATTAGTATAGCCTCTCTGCTGGTACATGGAAACTGGGGGAGTGGTGCTGAATGAAGTCAAGGTCAGTATCAGTTTATTTTTTAAAGTACAAAGGACATATGAGGGAAGATGCTATCTGCATCCAGTAAAGGACTGATAAATAGAAGTATGTATAGAATTAGTAGGTGGATTTCAGAAAATCATGGAAAGACTTACAGGAACTAATGCTGAGTGAATCGAGCACAACCAAGGCAACAATGTATTTTTTAACAATTACATTGTGTGATGAACAGTTATGATAGACTTAGTTCTTCTCACCAGTATAATGATGAAAAATATCATTCAAATTCAGAGAATGAACTATGCAGTCTGAATGCAGACCAAAGCATATTCTTTTGACTTTTTAAAATTTGCTTTTTTTCTTCTCATGATTTTTTCCTATTGTTTTGACACCATAATGAATATAGAAATATGTTTAATGTAGTTGTTCATGTATAACCCATATCAGATTAGTTGCTGTCAGATGGAGAGCTGAGGGAAGGAAGAAAGAAAAATATTGAACTCAAAATCTTACTAAAGATGAATGTTGAAAACTGTCTTTACATGTAATTAGGAAAATATTTCAAAAATAATTAAAATATCCCTCAGTGATCTATCCATTCATTCCTACTTTCATTCTATATTTCTTCTGAGATAAAATGTTCAGAAAATCTCATTTAGAATAGAATCCTTCACTTTGTCTCCTCTCACGCTCTTCTTAACCCCTTACAGTCTGTTTCTGACCATAATTTCATGAAAAATACTCTCTTCAAAGGTCTTACTAAGATCTTAGCTGCCAAATCCAATGACCTTTTCTCAATCCTCATTCTTTTTGACCTTTCTGTAGCCTTTGGCAGTATTAATCATTTTTTCCTTGATACTCTCTTCTCTCTAGGTTTTTTTTGAACATCACTTTCTCCTGGTATTCATCTTACTTATCAGACTGCTTCTTCTGTCTCCTTTGCTGGATCATCTTCCAGATCCTTCCAACAATTATCCTTCAGGGTTCTGTCCTGGGTCTTCTTCTCTTTCTCTCTATATCATCTAAGACTTCCATGGATTTAATTACCATATCCAAGAAAATGCTTCCTAAATTTACCTAATCTGCCCTAAACTCCCTGTGACAGATATCTCAAACTGAATCTCCAGTGGATATTTTAAACTCAAGATACCCTTCCCATCCTAAATTCCCCCCCCCTTTCCTTAATACTGTGGAAGGCAATGCAATTAGGAATTGGCAATTAGGAATCATCCTAGATTTCTCATTATCTCTCACCACCCCCTCCTAACCAATATCCATTTTGTTGTCAAGGCCTTTGCAGCATTTCTGTTTCCAGCACCTTCCTCCTTCCATCTTAGGATAACTGTCACCACTCTAGAGTATTCCTATTTCACCTCAAACCTGTATCATTGAAATAGTATGCTGATGAGTCTGCCTGCCTTTAGTCTCTCCATTCTAATCTATCTTCTATCCAATCACCAAAGTGATTTTCCTCAAGCAAGATCTGATTATATCATATCTTTACTCAATAAATCCTACTGTCTGTAAGGTAAACTTCTATTGTCTGCAAGATAAATGTAAAGTTTCAACATTCAAAGCTATTCATGACTTGGTCCCCAGGCACCAAGACTTCTTAAAACTTACTCCCTTGTGGATACTCATTGATCCAGTGACACTGACCTTCTGACTGTTCCATAGCAACACACTCTGTCTCTCAGCCTGGATAATTTTCTCTGGGTGTCCTCCTGGGATGCTCTCCCTTCTTTGCTCTGACTCCCAACTTCCCTGGCTTCCTCTAAATCCCAACTTAAATCCTACCTTCTACAGGGAGTCTTTCTCACTCTTCTTTAACTCTAATGCTTCTCCTCTGTTGATTATTCTGTTCTTATCTTGTTTGCTCATACTGTTACCATGCTGACTCCCCCATTGGACTGTGGGCTCCTTGAATCAGGACTACCTTTTTCTTTGATTCCTCATGACTTAGCAGAGTTCCTAGAACTTACTAGGGACTTAATAAATGTGTATAGATCTACTGACTGCCTTCTATTAATCATATATCAGTGTTTTTCTTCATGCTATTCTGTTTTTTTAAGGAGAAGCTGGATCAAAGAATGAGAAAAATGAGTCTGTCAATGCAAGATTATAACTGAATCATCTGTAAGAATGGAAATCAGGGAGTAGTGGCTAGAATACATCCCTTTGGAGAAGGAGAGATTGAGGGGGGGATTCAGTGCTTACTTGCTTTGGTAAATCATGAAAATAGAGACAGAGAAGGAGATAATATAATATATGATGGGGGAGATGAAGGGAAGCATGAGGGATGTGACAGTTTGGTGATATGGGAGATACAACTGGTGAATAGGATAGGAAATAAGAATGTTGAATAGAAAGTGAATTTTAAAAATGAAACAGTATTGGGAATGTGGGATTATGGTCTTCTGTAGAGGTACTCTGTGTGTGTGTGTGTGTGTGTGTGTGTATAACAGCAGCCAAATTCATCTTCAGTTTTTTAAAAAAATTATTTATTTAAAGCAATAGTGTTAAGAGTGACTTGCCCAAGGTCACACAGCTAGACAATTATTAAGAGTCTGAGGGAAAATTTGAATTCAAGTTTTCCTGACTCCAGGGTTGGTGTTCTATCCACTGCAACACCTATCTTCCCCCCAAGCCAAATTCATCTTGAAGCTTTCTATAAACCAATTTAAATCCCAGTACTCTTCTAACTACAAAACCAGACAAATATTGACACATTTGATCTAATTCTTATTTAAGAAACAGGTGGTATAATGGATAGAACTGACCCTGCACAAGTCATTTAACAACTCTGTCTGATAGTTTCCTTATCGTTAAAATGGGATAAAGTAGCACCTACCTCCCAAGATCATTGTGAAGATAAAATACTTTGTGAGCCTTGAAAGTGTTATTTAAATACTAACTACTCTTTTTGTGGAGTTCCTTTAAAACCAGCAAACTCAGAATTATCCTTTTTTGTTTTGTTGTTGTTGAAGGTGGTGATAGGGGGAGATAGGGGAGGGATGATAGAATCTAGAGGAACATGGCTGGTGATGGTAATTCTTCTAATATTTTAAGTATTATCATTCAGCACTCTTTCCTTGTCCTATATAGACATGAAATTATTAGACATAGTTCAACTTTATAAAATTCCCCCTTGTTCCTTGGAGTTTTTAGCAGGCTTGCATTTTTGAACCAATGTGTAACATATTTGTTCAGGGAGGTTCCCCCTCTTTCCTTCTATGTCTCTTGAGTGTCAGTGGCACTTTTTTTCTAAGCAAACATTTTTAGTCAGTAACAGAGTGCTCCTGTTTGAAAAGTCAACCCCCCCCCCAATTCATTGTGAACTCCCTGAGCCCCATAAGAAGGGCACTGCCCTATTTGGGGGAAAAATTGTGAGACATTCTTAAGCTCTTCCCTTATTCTCTCTGGTATCACCTTGGAATTTCCAATAGAAGTGGGCTAGGAAAGAATGTCTTTGCATCACTGTTAAACAGGCATTATTGTCTGCCCTACCTGCTTGCCAGCCAAATAATACAAACTTATTTGAGATTTTTTTCCCTGCCCCAGCATCAGTTTCTATTAAAAATGCTCCTCTTCAATCAACTTTAAAACCTCTTATGGGTTTGTTGATAGTCTCACAGGATCCTTCTATTCATTATTTTTAGGAGTATTTGAGGCAGTAATGTTCAATGGAAAGAACTGAACTTGGAGTCACAAAACTTGAATTCAAATCTCAACTCTTCTACTGTCTACCTATGTGATCTTTGACAAGTCATGTTAACCTCTTCAGGCTTCAATTTTCTTATCCATAAAATGAAGGGGTGATGAGTGATGAGTGAGATGAGTAGTTAGAGCACTTATTATATAGTTCCTAAACACTGTGCTGAGATTTAGAGATTCAAATAAAACAAGAAAGAAAATTTCCACCCTCAAGGAACTTACATTGTAAAATGGGACACTAACATGTAAAGTGAAGTTAGAGGCAGAGAGATGTGTCTAAGATGTGTCTAAGAACTGGAGTAGACTCCTGGAACTGAGCAAGGTAAGGTCAGAGCTATTCTATCAAAGTATAAGAGGTTGACTCACAAAGAGGAGTAATTTTGTAGAGCTGTGATCTTACTGCATTTATTCAAATATATTTCCTTGAACATGTTGCCTTTATTTTGAAAAGAAAGTCAAGAAGAAGAAGCATTAATACAAAGAGCACTGAAATAGTTCTGGTAAGGAGACCTGAATTCTATTCTCTTCCATGAATTAGGCTACTTTATTTCTCTAGAACTTCATAGTTTCTTCATCTATAAAATAAAGGGTTGAAGTTGATAATATCCAATCATACTTCTTTAGAGATATTCTATACTTTTCAGAAAAAACATTTCCCCAGGTGGTTTGACCTCACCTCACAACCCTTTTACCACCAGTTAAAGTGCTAAAGGTCATTACCTGCCAAAATAGACAAAGAAGCCAGTTATAGTTCCTGTCTCAAGTGGAAATAAAAAACTGCTCGGTATTATACACTTTCATATAGCTTTTCCTAATTCCCAGGTCACCTCTTTTCTCTATAAGAGTTCTCTTATCCAGGGAAAGGAGAGGAAGCTTAGAGATCATTGACATTGCTATTCTCCACTGAGTTAGAGATACAATACCATCTTCTCCCCAGAGCATATACAACCTAAAACTGTCTATTAATCCCTATAAGCACAATTTCTTGATTAGAAGCTGCTAAATGAAGTCTACAATTTCTCCCAGATGTCAACAGCCTCAATATAAATCATTCTCCATAATACTAACTCTCCCAGACCTCAAAACAGTTTAGTAACTTTTCCAGAACTACTAAAGGAACATAGATGGGATATACCCTTTTGGGGTCCACTTTAAGAGGAAAGCTTCCTGGCAGAGTTAAATAAGCCACATAAGGCTTGAAACAACATACAGTGGGCATTCTGGACTACCAAGTTTCTATGTTATCTCTCCCTCATCTCCTCCTGTACCACATTTACTACTTATCTATACAGTGGTATTTACTCACTGAAGAAGAGCTTAACAATGATCTAGAGATTGAACATTTCATACTTCTAGCACATCACCCCCCCTTCTTTTAGGCCAGTTGAGTTTCTGCCCACACTGTCTATGACGTGATGATGCATTTGCTGCTTCCTCCTCTCAATCTAGGTACTTAAAACCTTACATCTAAAAACCAAACAGTTTGAGGTGTAATTGATACCTTGCAAATAACCCTTTTTTGTCTTTGCATGATTTATGTATTTATGTTGGGTAAGTGCTCTTCAGTAACACAGAAGCCATTGGAATGTTGTTTTTCATGAATTTGAAATCCCTGAATAAAAAGGACCTTTCCCCCTTACCCTTTTTTTCTGAGCCTGGATCTCTCTATCCATCCAGGCTAGAAGCTTAGAAGTTACTCACTTGTCCCTAGTCTCAGTAGGGGATGGAAGGGCTTGGAAACTTTAACCTCCTCTATTTTTCTATACTGGACTTGGTTCACCCCTCCACTTCTAGGTTTTGCACTCCAAGGGGCTCATCAGTATGATGAGAGGACTTAGTGTGGACATCTGATCAGTAGAGTCGACTGCAGTTCCTAACGCAACTGATTCTGCAGTTTCATCCTGCAGATACTGTTGATTTGTACCTCTACACTTGGCCAACCATATTTTAAAAAATCTGGACCTCTGACTTGTTCAGAATTGGAAACTGCCATTGAGGAAACTCCCTCTACCAAAGCAGATCAATGCCTTTCCTGCAATATATAATCTTAGTTTATTATTTGAAGTCCTGGGAAGTTAAATGAGTTTCTGAAGGTCATATAGTCAGAATGTGGCACAAGCAGTATTTGAAACCAGTTCTTCCAGATTTCTAGCCTAGCTTTTTTATTCACTGTTCATAACACCTCTCAGAATTCAAGGATCAGGAACATTAGCATATTGTTTTTTATCTGTCCCCAAGTTATTGCAGTTTGGGTTTTAAATATAAGATCAAAAATTAATGAGCAATTTTTTCTTTGTGCCTTTAGATCTTGGATTAAAAACTGTGTGTTATTTATAGCTATGATACTAAGAATTATTTAAAATGGAAATTTACATAATGCAATGGAAAGAACACTGCTTGTGGGTACCAGGTCTGCCATTCACTAGCTGGTGTTATTAGGCAAGGCATGATCTCTCTGACTCAAATTTTTTATCTGGAAAATGGGGATATTAATGTCTATTTTACAAGGCATTATGAGAATCATTGCAAAGTATAGATACATGTGAACTACTATTGTGATTAAGAGGAAAACAATAATAATAAATTACCATATCAATTAGACTAGCCCTCTGGCAAAATTTTCAAGTATGAAGAATTGTGGGGATCTTCTGCCCCTCAGTGGATTCTCTAATATTTTGAAGCTTTGAACTTTCTCTTCCATCTTCTCCTAGAGACTCTTTGTATTCCTGGATTGATTGAAGTTGACCACCGCTGACCATACCACTCCTCTCTCTACCCTATCATAAAGTAGTAGTCCTTTACCTACTTATTCAGAAGTGTACTCTGCTAGACTTCAGCATTTAATTGAAAAGAGAGAGTTCCTTTTTAATATGATAGCTAACTAATATGTATGATTACTGCTAAATAACAAGATCCTTTAGGCTAGTTCAGATACATTCCTCTTAAGAAGATCCTTAAAGTCTAATATATTAATTGTGACATCTAGATGGCACAGTAGATAGAGTACTGGGTTTGGAATCAGGGAGATTGATTTTCATGAAAATCCTGCCTCAGATACTTAACTAGCTATGTGAGCCTGGCCGTGTCACTTTACTCTGTTAGCTTCAGGTTCTTCATCTGTAAAATAAGCTAGAAGAGGAAATGGTAAACCACTCCAGGATCTTTGCCAAGAAAACTCCAAACGGGGTCACAAAGAGACTGATGCAAACAAAAACGATTGAACTAAAAATTAAGGTTTGCAAATTGACATATATATATTTATATATAAAATATCTTTATAAAGGCATTTGAACTCTGTCAAGATATTGCTTTGCTATTCGTGCTATTAAAAATTCTTTATTGCTAATCAATACCATTTGATTCTCACAGCAATCCTGTAAGGTAGTTGCAATTATTATTCCCATTTTATATTTAAGAAAACTGTGTAGAACATAAGCTTCTAAGGGCTGGAACTGTTGCTATTTATGTATTTTATTGCTACTCCTTGCATGGTGCCTGACACATGATAGGCAGTTAATAATAATTATTGGAATGGATTAAATTAAAAGATGTGCAAGAATGGAAGGCAACATATTACTAAAGAAAAATCACTCAGAAAAAATACATATAAAAGATGTCATCAGAGAGATTAGGACTGGGAAGAGGGTGGGGCACTCATGTAGTGACAGCAAGGGATAAATGATGGATAGTGTAGGACTGAGTTTGGCATTAGATGACCTAGCACAATTATTTGTTCTCTGGGAGACCTTGGGCAAATCATTCAAATTATCCAAATCTTAGTTTCTTTGTTGGAAAAAATGAGAGATTGAATTCACTGTCCTTTATTGTTTTTTCCAGTTTTAAATGATTGATATTATCATGTTCTTCTTGGTCTTTCAAACTCCTATTGCTCCATTTCCCAAAATTTCTTGTATTTTTTGCATCTATTTTGCATATAAGTATCTCTGCATATGTCATCTCTGCCAATTGAATATAAACTCCTTGAGATTATTAGACTCTTGTAGTAGGCATTAAATGCTTGTGATTGATTGATTAATCCTATATGTCATTGGTATACATATGAGATAAAGAAAACTGGAGGAAAGCTCCCCAAACACTGGATAAATCCCCCAAATTCCCTAGAAGATTTTAAGTAGCCATGAATAAGAGTTGAGTGATATGAGATGACTTGAAAGGTTAACACCTGCATTGCAAGAGAGACTGACCTCATCAAGGATGTAACACACTCCTAGAGGTATTCAAGTAGATGGTTCTATAGCCAATGGCAATAAGAGAATTAGCAATGGCATCTGAACCAACTTCTCTTGACCCCTTTCATTATACAGTCTCAAAGCCCACTTTCTAAAATACACATTTTATCTAATCAAAACAGTGCAGTGTATCCCTGCAACTTAGGGAACCCTTGAAATGAAACTGCTTAAAGGGGTTTCCTTTAGATTCCTTAAGGGCATCCTAGATTATACAGTCACATGAATTTTAAAGGATGAGACTTGTTAAACTTTCCAAAACTCACAGCTAAAATAGGGAAAAGAAAGTCAATGTGTTGCTCATCTAATTTGTATGAAATAAATGTCTCTACTGGATTCTTCTGCAACATAATATAAAATTGAAATGATTTATGGTACAGGCAGCAGGGAAGGCAGAAAAGGACAGAAGAATTCTTAAGGAGGTAAAACAGTGATTCTAAGGAAAGCAGATTATATTCCCACTAAATGAAAAAAAATTCTATTTACCCAAAGCAAGGATTCTGAATAACATTAACAGTATCTGCTCCATCCTCTTGTGCAGTTGTCTTTATCATGTTCTTCATTACCTATTTTCTACCATAAGTATACTATACCTGCACTTTGAAAAAAAATTATACTCTGTCAAGATATTGCTTTTATACACATCCTATTAAAAATCCTGAAGTAAATGATAATAGGTTGATCCTTTAAATATTTCATTAAATAAATCATTTTCGAAGAAGACAACAACATCAGGGAAGTGATTCTATGACAAACACGTGAATTGGATTTGAGTAAGGGGAATTCTAAGCCACCAGCTTCACTTTCTTCTCCAGGCATAAGGGTCCAGTGGCCAGATATGAATCAGGACAACTGGGGACAGACTTTGATGTGGGGCAATCAGGGTTAAGTGACTCGTTCAAGGTCACATAGCTAGTAAGTGGCAAGTGTCTGAGGTTGGATTTGAACTCACTGTTCAAGGGCAGTGCTCTATCCTACTGCACCACATGTATCATTTCAAAATTGCAAGAGGCAGAATGATAGAGAAGAAAGAGTCTTGAATGAGAAGACCTGTGTTCAAAACTTAGTTCTGGCACTTATTAATATGACTTTAGGAAAAGTTATTTAACTACTCTGAGTAGTTCACCAGCACAGTGGATAGAGAACTGGGCCTGGAATGAAGATCTGAGTTCAAATCTTAACTTAGACACTTATTTAACTGCATGACCTTAGACTGGTCACTTAACTTCTGTTTGCTTCCTTTTTCTCTGTAAAATAGGGATAATCATAATATCGATTTCCTAGGGTCGTTATGAGGACCAAAAGGAATAATGTTTGCATAGGCTCTGGTATATATTAAGTGCTAAATAAATGTTAGCCATTATGAAGTCTCAATTTCTCTGTATTTGATGTCAATGAACTTGATGTTCTTTGAGATGCTTTTTACCTCTAACCCTATGATTTCAGGATCTCACCATTTCTCCCATGGTTTTCCAGTGTCCCACTCAGCCCAACAGAGATAACAATGGTTTCCATAAACCTAATAGCCAAGATTTGCTCTAGTTTTGGTTCATTGCTCTGTCTACACAGATCCCTAAGGAGAGAACCCCAGGAACAGGAAAAATGTCAGGAAGAACCAATGCAGAGTTTAAATATACTCTTGTTGTTTCTAGAAGAGCACATTTTATAGCATAATTTTATAGGTTCTAAGTACCTACTTTGTGAGAAACTTAAGAAGCATTTTCTTCTTCCTCCCATTCTGTCAACATCTACCCCTCCCAATGAACATAGGACAGTCCTCATTCTACAAATGAAGAAATTACATTAAGGAACTGGACAGTACCAAGAGAGATAGGTCAGTGGTTGAACTAGGACAACAGCCGGAGTTCTGGGCTTGCCTACTCTGCTGTGGTCACCAGACCTTCCTCCTCCCACCACTATTGAAGCAGGAGATTCAGAAGGGGCCTGTTTTATATTCCTGACTCTCGTGGCTGCCAGGCTGAACTCTGAACCACATAATTTTTTTAAAGGCCTGGGGCTCAATCAGGGTTCCCCAGATGTGACATGTTTAGGAATGGATCCCAGGCAGCTGATGGAATTTTCTATTTGATTATTAATGATGCCAGTCAAGCCTCCTTTATCCCTGGGCCTGCTGTACACATTAGGTATTTGGCCTTTATGAACGTCCTCCAACCTAAACCAGAGGAAACTGCCATCTGAAGCTGTCACTGCCCCAGGAGCCTTGGCCTTTCCAGCTGAGCTCTCTTGGAGGGCTGTGAGGCAGCACTTTTCAGAAATGATGTAAAAACACAGCCTCTCCCAGCAGTTCCCCAGCTCCCCGAGGCAGTGACAGTATCTTGGATCCTTCCACCAGCGGCAGCTGCTTTGGGGTCCCACCAATTCATCACATTTCTGATGGGGAATTGCTGTTTCCAATGCAATCTCTTGGCTCTTGCACCAGGCCCTAGTTACTGCATTTGGAAGTGATTTAAGACACAGAAAGGATACAGATCGAGGAAACTCCAAAGTGTTCTTTTCTATTTATGGCCACCCACTTTCTAAGTTGAGAAAGTAGGATTTGTTGAGCTGAAGGGAAGCTGTCTAACGTTGAGAAAGATGGTAGCCAGCAAGAGGGGGTGGGGCTGGGTGAGCTCTCATCACTACCTTCAGTGGAGTCTGCTGTTAACTCAGATGCCTAGGGGCCTAGTGGCTGGGACTGGGGTGAAGAGGGAGAATTATCTTTGTGTGCCCATTTTTATAACTCTCTGTTACCCTGCCAACTTGGCCTCCATGTTGAATAGTTTCTATTACTGCTTGACATCTTACTGCCCCATCTTTCCCCATCCCATCTGCCAGTTCCATAGAGGTTGAGTTTATTTTCCCCAAGCCTATAAGTATATTCAATTGTCTCATTAATATCTCTTTAAAAGAGAAAGAAAGAAAAAAAAAGTAAGCACTCTATGAAGCCTTCTTGAAATTCTCTAGTGGGGACAACTACCTTAGAGGACATTGTTTACACTTCTTGCATGCATCATGTATAACCCTAGTACCCAAACTCACAGGTCTGAGATTCTTTCCTTAGGAAGATCAAGGCTTCATACCTATATGAGGGGTGGGATAATGTTGGCCAGACACTTCAAATCTCTTTGGTAATGGCAGTTGCTTTGGGTGCTTCTGCCTGCCAACTTTGAGAGAGAAGATAGATGATACCAATCGCACTTCAGGTTACTGAAGGAAAAGACTCTGGATAGGAACTGACATGAGAAAATTTTTCATTATAGTTATTTATGTAGGTGTCATAACCCAGCATTAGACTGTAAGCTCTGTGAGGGCAGGGACTATTATGTCTTCATTTTGCATCTCTTCTAGCAGTCCGTGAAGTTAATTGTAAATAGCAGGTACTCAAAAAAATCATCCCTGTTTCTGGAATGCTCTCTATCCCTACTTCCACTTCCACCTTATTTTTTCAAAGTACAGCTGAATCTCCCTGTTTGTAGTCACAGAAGTATTTTACCTTATTTTTGTAACATGGGTTGTAATGAACAGGCACAGATAACCTCTGTCTATCTCTTATAGACCATGAATTCTTAAATTTTTAGGGCATATATATGTTGCAAATTTGATATTTTTTATATTTTGACAACTGTATTTGATTTCCTTTGCCAGCATATTTTATTTTATCCACTTAAACACTTATCCCGAGAAGAATCCCTGATTGACCATAACAGCAAATAATTAAGGAAGCCCTGTTGTAGACCATTTGAGAGTCCCGGGGTGCGGGGGGAGGGTCTAGTCATATAGAACTTCAATAAGAGTCCCTTATTTGTCTGCTGAGCCAGAATAGCTCGGGGCTTAGAAAGAGGAGACAGTTCTTGCTGGGTCAGGTAACAAGATATGATTTTCAGTGAGGGTTGTAGGACCCAAATACATACCTATCCCCATATAGACTGGCTCAGGGCAGTTAGGTGGCATGGGGGATAACAGTGCTGGACCTGGATTTAGGAAGTCTCTTCTTAAATTCAAATGCAGCCTCATTCATTTGCTAGCTATGGGACCCTGGGAAAGTCACTTAATTCTGCCTCAGTTTCATCATCTGTAAGACGAGATGGAGAATATCTTTGCCCCAATATCTTTGCTGAATGTAATTTCTTTGCCAATATCTTTGCCAAGAAAACTCCAAATGGAGTCTCAGAAAGTTGGACACGATTGAAAAATGATCCACATAGCCTCAAGGGATGCCTGCCTAAAAGTCAAGAAGTCTTAGTATGGTGATGGAGTGCATGCCAGTGGTAGAAGTTATAGAAAGGAAAGTCAGACTGGCACCAAGTGAAACTTATACACTGAAGAGCATGAATGCTTCCAGAAGGACCAAGCATCGCCTGTTTTGAAGTTGTTAGAATAATCCAAAGGAGTGGAAGTACAATATAGCTAATTAACAACCTTGCAAAAACTATTTTGTGTATCAGTAAGGCTTAATCACCACCCTCTCAGTTGACTGTATCAATGGCTATAAAGTGATTGCATCCTGTTGTAATCATTCTATTCATGGGGGCTATGAATCTCATGCTTATTATTGTTCTCTAGAGACATAAATTCATATTGTCCACTTCTCTTTGGGGAGATCTAAACATGAACCATAAATTTTACTGTAACTAATGGGACTCTAATGAGCCAATGATTATGAGAATAGAGGAGCCCCTAATTAGAGGTGAGCACTCCATGAATGAAGTTGGAGCAAACTAATTGGCTGAATATAGGATCAGGAGTAGTTGCTAGACAAGTGCTACTTCAGTGCTTTTCTTTGTGCAGATTTTGCATTTACTTTTCTCTGTATGTTTTGGCATCTCCACCCCTAATAATATTGAAGCTCTCTAAAGTCAGGCAATGTTAGATTTTTATTTTCATATCACCAGGACCCATCACAATACTTTGAACTTAGTAAATGTTTTCTGATTTTTTTGGGGGGGAGTGGCAAAGAACTAGAAGCAAAGTTATTCATCAATTGAGAAATGGCTAAAAATTTATATTATGTGAATAAATATATTTGTCCCTTCAGAAATGATAAATATGAAGAGTTAACAAAAGTGTGGGAAGACTTATGTGAATTCATGAAGAGTGATCTAAGCAGAACCAAGAAAACAAGATGCAATAAATACCTTGAATTCTGTGGAATTTTGATGAAGTTTTATCTGGAGAAGAGTTCACAAAACACACCTTCCTCATTTCTTTGGAGAAGTGAGGGACTATGAATGTGAAATATGGCATATACTAACAAACTGTTGATGCATTTGTTGGTTTTTCTAGACATTTTTATCCTTTTTAAAATTCTTTGCTACAAGCAATGCTCTTTTGATAGGGACAGGAGTAGGAATACATTCAAATTTAAATATTATGTAATAAAAAGATAATAAAACAATAAGAAAGTTAAAAATTGTTTTTAATTACATGGAATAAATGGAAAAGGACATTAAATGATGAAAGAACTTCTGGAGTTCTATCTTTCTACTGCCTCTTGCTTGCCTCTTCTCCCAACAGGATGCCTGAACTTTCCCAAACATATATTCCAATTGGCCATTACCAATTGGATGTTACACTGATGATATAACAAATGATTTGTTTCAACGATTCATTATTCCCATAAGAAAGTGTTTTGTTTTCCATGACTTACAGTTTTTCATGATATTTATATATGGCCATTGTTTGTCAGAATGCCCAAACATGACTATTTTTTTTCCCAATTAATCATGTTTTCTTTCCTTCTCTTCTCTCCCTCTCTTCAGCCTGGATGCCCCCACCTCCTTCCATTCCAACCTCTCCCTCCTTTTTTTTGGGTAGTGCCAACAGTGGAGAAGGAGGAATTTCTGGAGGGTTGCCAAATTTGGCTTCAGATCATTTCTCTTCAACACGCACTGGCCTCTGAAAACCAGATTCTGTTTGTCATTTGCTTTACTTTGCTCTCCCAGCATTGTGTCATTCTGATGGTAATGCTGATGGATTTCAAGCTTGCCTCGCAGAGTAACGCACAAGGTTTTCATAAGCCCATTAATCTTAAAAGAAAAACTGTCAGATGCAAACAATACCCGTATGGCTGATGTTGCAAAGGCATACTAACTCTTAACATCCATTTCCAGGGAATATTATCTTTCAGAGACACTGTGTTTTCTTGAACTGAATTCTAATATACCTGTGTTTTAGGTTTTCATAGGACTGAAAAAACTAGCTTTACAAGCCCTAGGTGGCTGATTAAAGGCAATTCAGCACATTTGCCAAAAGCAAATAATAGAAGTGATCCCATGACAGGGAAAGGAAGGCCATGATTACAAGAAACATGTAATTACATTAGTTTTCATATAATGTAATATAAGTAGTTCTTATTAATGCTAAATTGGTAAATCATTATATCCTGAGGAGTACTGCAGCCTGTGCGTAATATGAAGGAATTGTTAGTAGCAGATGAAATGCTTGGGCCAAATCCTCTCCCCTGTGGAAGAGTTCCTAACTCAAATGCTCCTATTTGGAAGGCATTTTCCCTTTTTGTTCCAAAGTTAGCAAAATGTGTGGTATGAATTAAGCATCTGAGATGGCTCTAAACGTCATTTGGAAGTTTGCCAGGCCACAAGCAAGAACAAGCCAGTAGCTTGTTTTAATTTAATGGTGTTGAAGTGTTCCACTGTAATTAAGCATCTGAAAATTAAATAGAAACAGTCATTAAGCCCAGCAATACAAAGCCACCAGACCAGAGAATATAAATTATTTTAAATAGAAGTCCCCCCAAACTTTGTCATTTGGGCTGAAGATAGCTCACTTCAATGGGGGAGTGGGTTGAGGGTGAAGGATAGGATGGAGGGACCACTGGCATTCAATGACATCAATATTAATGAACACGGACAGTTAATCTAGGGGGATTGAGGCTGTCATATGTTCAGCCTTTTTTTTTTCTCTTAGTAGTAGTAATACTGGGTTTAAAAATTGCTGAGGTGATTGGACAAGATTAAACCCAGCCCATGTATTGTAATCACACCCTATTTCTATGAACTTGGTATTAATCATCACCTGAGACAGTACAAAAAATAAACAAATGACACACAAAGATAGAAGTAATTTTTTAAACCTCTGCCATTTTACGTTGGAACATGCTTGTTAGCAGTGTTGTCCTTTTCCCTGTTCGGATCCACAGGTTATAAGGTTTATATAGTTGGCAATACTCCATCTGTTTTGCTCCCTTATTTCTTGAAACTTAAGGAATGCAAGGAGGTTTTCCTATGGCCAGTATAAGAAAAACTAAGCACTGAGTATAATACTCTATAGTTCTTTAGGAAACTTTTTCTCATGTCAAAAAAAAAATCTGTCAAATAATTTGACTAAGCCAGGTGATGATTTATTCTCCAGCTCACTGTAAAAGGTCTTGGAAACTTTGGTTATATGTAAACCCCATTGGTAAGGCTTTGGTATAGCTAATGAGAGGCAACCCCACACGGAGGAGTGTGGGAAAAGTGTTGGATCTGGAGGCAGGAGACCTGGATTCAAGTCTCAGCTTTGACATCATTCATGGATTGTTCAACTAGCTTCAAAGAGGCATGTGGTGTAATAAGGAAAGCATTTGATTCATGCACTGTATACTTCATAGAGACAGCAAAGACTCATACTAATTCCACCTCTAGCATTTGCTTGTTGTAAATGGTCATGGGACCATGAACCAAATACTTATCTTTTCTGTACTTATTTCCTTATGTCTAAAATGGGGATTACCTCACCTACCTAACAAGATTGTTGAGTATTAAATGTGTTAATTTTTATAAAAGTTCTTGTAAGCTTTAAAGTAGTATATGAATGTCAGCTATTTTTATCAATAGATTATCTTTCTGATGTTCTGTTTCCCTATACAAAGGGGGATGAAAAAAACACTAAATGTGTCATAGGGAAATACTTTGTAAACTGTAAAGCACTGTATAAATATGGACTCATATTAAATGTGCCCATATAAATTTCCTGGATTATCCTAAATATGTTCTCTTTGTTCCCCAGATAACCTTCTTCCTAAATGGATTGAGAATAATCCACATACATAATTTAGACAAGAATATAGTGGACAAGGATATAGTATCAGAACCTCTCTTGTCCCATTGATAAAATTTGCTTAAAGATTTACAAAGATTTTACTCTCACAAAATTTAGTAGTTCACAGCATTATTTTCCATTTAAAGGATTCGGAAACAGAGCAACAAAATGAGTCATTCTAATTCGTCTCCATAACAGTTGATATCAGAGCCAGGATTCAAATCAAGGTTTATAATTTCAAACCCAAAGCTCTTTTCTATCAAAGTGGGCCTAATGTAGCCAGATGATAGACATCAACCCAGGGTGATTTTATTTCACAAGAATGTATTTTGCTAAGAGCTTTCTGACCTGGGGGGAGGTGGTCACACTCAATATTATCCAATGACTGCTACAGGGCAATCTTGGAATCTTTATGCTTAGGTGCTACAGAGGAATTGGTAAGGTAGAAATGATATCTGTTGACACTAGTTTCATCAGCAGACAAGCAAAGTCAACATTGGTGGATTTGACATCACCTGAATTTGTTTTGCCTATCTTGATTGCTTATATGATGACTAAACATCCAGTTGGCATTTTTTCCCCCACATAAGCAGCAGTATTTCCCGAAAAATATAGTCAGGTGAAGAATGTTTTATCAATAATAAGAATCATGTTTTTTTTGGAAGCAACTGCCCAGTTTCCAACATAGTCCCTAACTTTGTCTCTGCTAGGCTGCAATCCTTAAAGGTCCAGTGGTATTTCAGGGGTTCCTCTTCACTTATATGGTTTTACTGCCTGGTTGTAAACCTCTCCTCACCTCTGAAGCCCAGCCTTGAAATGGTTTCTATTTGTACAGATGGTAGGAATGTTTCCTCTGAGCAATTTTTAAATTAAAAACACCCAGTGTTCATTTTATTTTGCTAAAATTATAGACTTACCTTTTAAACTCCTGAAATACAAAACCCAATTATTTTATTTTTAACAGATTTAATGTATTATATGTATGAAATAATGTATTCTAATATAGGTTGCTCCAATTTGAAAATATCAAGTGTATCTTAATTTTTCTTCATAACAAAACATCTTTGCTATAAAACTCAACAGAAATTGCTTCCCTTTCCATGGTCAATGATTTTGCAATGAGTCTTCTTTTTCACAGAGAGAAAAAGGCTTGAGAGTGTGGATGGCTTGGAGAAGTACATCACCACTACTGGTAAAGCAATTCACAGATTCTTTCTGTTGACTGTGGAAAGGCTCTTAAAATACTGGCAGCAAAGCAAGGGACTCATTATTAATGACTTGCTGTTTTTCATGACCCAAGCAAGAGAGCTTCCTAGAAGCTTGTGTCAGAGCATGCACGCCAATCTATATGTAAACAAGAGTGGATTACCAAGGCTGAAGAACTCCAGGAACATGATGACTCCCATATTGCTTCTGCCCTCCAACTTCCTTGAGTAGTGTGCCAGTGTATGTACAGTCATGCATTCCCATATCCAGAGTATACTTCACTCCACCCTAATAATAACCTATAACATATATATATATATATATATATATATATATATATATATATATATATATATATATGTAGTGTGCCAGTGTATGTACAGTCATGCATTCCCATATCCAGAGTATACTTCACTCCACCCTAATAATAACCTATACCTATATCATATATATATGCATATATATATATATATATATATATATATATATACCTAGAATGTTATGATTACAAAGCACTTTATAACCTCAACTACATTTTAACCTTACCACAATTTATTAGATAGGTGGTACAAGTATTATGATGATGATCCTTCATCTTACAAATGAGGAAACTGAGTCAGAGAAGACTGTAACATTTCAAGCTCTCTGATCTGACAGTCAGACCCTCTTACTCCAGATTTTTTTTTGTTTTTCCAGACAATCTCTAAAATAAAGACCAGAGAGGGTGGCAACATTTCAATGGTCCAGCCCATTTTCCTTCCACTCATAAGGCAACCCAATGAAACATGGAGGAACTTCAAAGATTTAGTGACATGGCATGCAGTGATGCCCTTAAAGACTTCAGCTCTGCTTACAGAATATCTATTTCAATCTACTCATTAAAACCTGAAGGATTGAGTTTCCAAAAGGTGAAGCAATTTGCTGATGACTGCCAAAGTGATTAAGGGACACATACAGGAAATGAATTGCTTTTAATTCTAACTTTAAATTTAATGTCCTTTCCACTGCACCATGCTGCATTTCTCCAGGGCTCCCTAGAAGACCTATTGGGATCACATTACACCTTGACTCATTCATCAAACTTCTCTTTCCCCTCTCTTACTGCCTTATTATCCTATTTCAGGAAGACCTGTAGCCATTTAGTCTTCTCTCTTGCCATTGCACTTCTAAATTCTCTCTTTCCCCCCATTCTATTCCATTAGCCTCTTTGTGTCTATTGACAACTAAGAGGTGCAAAGTATGGAGATCTGAGCTTAGTCTTAGGAAGACCTGAGCTCAAATCTGATCTTAGATACTTACTAGCTAGTGATCATGATCCTTGGCAAGTTACTTAATATCTCCCTCATTTTCCTCAACCACAAAATAGAAATACTAACAGCATTTACCTTCTAGGGTTGTTCTGGGGATCAAATGAGATAATATTACAAAGTGCCATTTAAGAGACACATCATAAATTCTTCTTTCTTTTCTTCCTTGTACCTTGGCAGGTTCCTTTTTTCCAATGCTTCCCTCCCCTTCCCATTTTATTCCTTCTTCCTTTTCTGAACTCTCTTCTATAGTTTGTCTTTGGACTCTCTTTTTTGGATATATTTGTATCCCCAGGATTTAAGACATACTAAGACAAAGTGTAGCTTTGTCTTAGTATGTGCTTAGTAAATTTGTTTGTCTACCTATTAATCAGTCTATCCACCTATTCATCCATCCATCCATCCAATCCATATCTCTATTTGTTTCTTTTTCTCTGTCCATCCATCCATCCATTATCCATCTAACATCTATCTGTTCATCCATCTATCCATCCATCTAATCTATCTATCTATCTATCTATCTATCTATCTATCTATCTATCTATCTATCCTATCTATCTAGCCAGGAGAACTAGGTTTTCCTAAACATATTGAACATTAAAAAAATACTATAAGTTTTCAGTGAACTACCTTCAATACTATTTCTCACATGAACAGTATACAACTTAACTTTGCGATCTGAAAATTCATATTGTTCAGCTTCATCACTAGCAAGTCCCTGAGGTTGAATTCTTCTACATGAACATTGAACAGTATTGATCTTTGCGGTGCTGCTATTTGCAATGAAGTTTTACATTTCAGAGTCATTTAACATACTTTATCTTCATGATTTATCTTATGTAGGAAAAAGTATAAAGAATAATGCAATGATCTTTCTTATATATTCAGTCTTCACAAAAAAACATTTTGATCTTTGAAATGGGAGTAGTCTAATGGCTCCTTATGTATCATTTCAGTTAGATAAACAAAGAAGCAGGAGATACAGATAATCCTTTGGGGAAAGACTGTCTCAAGTTCCTAAAATTGTAGTCCTCATATCCCTTAATTCAAGACCTCATAATTTCTTATTGCACTTTTCTGTTATTAAATAATGTGTTTATTGTACCACATTTACATAGAAAACAGTGTGCCCAAGAATTTAAAAGTTCAAATGTTCTTTTTTTTAGGGTTGTTGTATTACTGTTCCTTACTGACAGTAAGTACAAATCCTTTAGTGAGCATTTATGGCAGTTTGAACATAGAATGGAATCTCAAGAGAACAAGAATGGGGCACCTAAAAGAGTGGATTCCACAGTTGCCTCTGCTTCATGTCTTCTTTTTTTAGGTTTTTGCAAGGCAAATGGGGTTAAGTGGCTTGCCCAAGGCCACACAGCTAGGTAATTATTAAATGTCTGAGACCGGATTTGGGCCCAGGTACTCCTGACTCCAGGACCGGCGCTTTATCCACTGCGCCACCTAGTCGCCCCTCTGCATGTCTTCTAATGAATCTAGTCTCTTAAGTGAGTCAGAAGGAAAAAGTCCTTATTTGATAGGGAAGAATTTCAGAAAATAAGTTATAAAGTGTATCTTGCCACAATAATGAAAAAAAAGTTATTCCCTTTCATATTAGACTGTTTTTTGAAAAGGAATGAATATACTTTTTCTTCCTCAGTGCCATCACCAGAAATATCTTTGTTGTTATTGAGTCATTTCAATTATGTGTGATCCTTGATCCCAATAACAATTTTGTTGGCAAAGATACTGGAATGGTTTGTCATTTTTTTCTTTAGTTCATTTTACAAATGAGGGACTGAAACAAATAGGGTTAGGTTATTTGCTTGGGTTCACACAACTATTCAACGTCTGAGGCTGAATTTGGACTCAAGTCTTCCTGATTTGAGGGTCAATGCTTTATTCACTTTACTACCTAGCTGTCCCTTAGAAATACCTTTAACCTTAAAATTATGACTGAATGGTATTTAAAGAAATTTAAGTCCTAGTTTATCATCACTTAAAATGCAGATAAGCCTAGTAACCTGGGTAATTATTAAATTGCTAAAGGATTTCTCTAATATTGTGAATGGTTAGTGAGCTTATTCTCTTTATTCCTCACATATGTACTTAGGTACCATGGCTTGGAATTCCCCCAGAGAAATAATGTCATTTGATTTCATATCACTAAAGCAAGAATCTGACATTTTGTTTAGTCAGACACAGTAAATCAGGGAACAATGCATAAATCTTGCATGATCATAGATAATGGCACCACCTATTTTCTTGCCATTAGATTCCAAACATGTATAGATATGGCAATCTAAAAATAGTTTTTCTCTCATTGCACTTGTTTGGCATTCTGGGATTTCCTTAATTCTGAAGCTGAAAATATAACCTTTGTGAAAACATTGATTCTCATTGGTCCATATTGAGGAAGTGATCATGTTAAAATTTGGTCTTGGTTATGATTGATTTTAATATCAAGGGGCAAATCTAAGAAAGACCCAAACTTCAAACTTCAACTCATTAAAACAAGAAAAAAATTCAAAACTTTAAAATTTTTTGGTTAAAAACTAAACCAAAAAACCTCATATGTCTTAAAAAATCATCCTAAATTTCCTGAAGCTATTAAGGATAACAGTTTAGATAATCTCTAATGAGCAATCACTGGTATGGTAAGATTTATAAGTGGCAGTATAGAATCAGAATGGTGCAGTTAGGGAGAAAAGTTCAGGATTTGAAGTCAAAGGAAATGAATTTGAATGCCAACTCTTCAATCTGTTACTTGTGTGACCTTGAGAAAGTCATCTTCCTTGGGTCTTATACAAATAAACTGGGATATATTTGACTAGATGACCTCTAAAATGCTTTCTTGATCTCTGAACTGAACTCTGACAAATACTAAGGATGTCTGACTACTCTAAGAAATATTTTAAATCTTAATCAGTGCAAATCACAACATCACCTAAACTGATCAGTCTTCATAATGAAGGTGGGTTATTGGGTATAGTATTTTTTAATTATTAAATTTATTAATTTTAATGCTATCCAGAATATTTCCAATCATGTGAATATCATTTTCAGTTCAATAAACTCAATTTCAAGTCTTTAGAAAATACTTTTTAGAAATATAAAACCAGACTAAAATTTCCTGGAAGATGGCACTTCTGTGCCATGGGGCTAATGTGTCAAAACTGAGGTGGGTCTTGCAGAAAAATCCACCAACCAGTATTTCAAGGTGTCCTCTTTGTCCTACTTGTGTGTTGGGCCCAAAGACAACAAAGTTGTCTAGGAGTGGCAACTCTCTTTGTACTTCCAGCAGAAAGTCTAACAAGAAAGACAGATCACCATGTTTCTAGCCTGTCTTCAACCAAGTGAGCTTCCCATTAGAACAACGCCCATGGGATGGAGCTACTGAAGATTAAGTATGGATGAGTTCTTCATTTTTCTAACATGAACAATGGATAGTTGCCTAATACTGGCACTCACAGACTGGTAAATAGAAAGCAACAGTGCTCACCTTGTTTAAAGAATAGCATTGCCCAGGCAAAGGAGAAGGGATTTGGGAAAAAGTCTCTCTTTGGCTCTGCAAATTCTCCTTGCTAAAAATGACTTAGGCTGAATATACAACAACAACAGTAACCATGTTCTGCCTTTGTCCAGAACCTTATACCTCTCCAAGCATTTTCATATTCATTTGGGTAGGAAGCACATGTATTCCATGTCTCTGTTTTGCAGATAAAAAACAAAAGCACAGAAACAGATTGGGTTACTTGCCTTAGGCTGCACCCCAAGATGATGACAGTGCTAGAAATAAAGGCCTCTTGATTTCTTCCTAGTTCATTTTCTCCTACAATGCTATAGCTCAACATTATGGGTGAACTAATCTTATAAAAATGGGTAATATAGATTATATGATTAAAGCATCGATGTCTCTTTCACATGTACAGAACCCTATCTTTGGTTTCCTAATATATATATATATATATATATATAAAATAGGAGCAAGGAAAACAGATATACGTGTGTGTGTATGTGTGTGTGTGTGTGTGTGTGTGTGTGTGTGTGTGTGTGTGTGTTTTAGGATAGAGGTGGGAATTTTTGAAAGGATAGTAGTAGAAAAGAAAGTGGATAGATACTCTCCTCTTGGTTTCATATCTCTAAAATGGAGGTTTTTATTTGTTTTGTTTTGTTATGTTTTTGCAAGGCAATGAGCTTAAGTGACTTGCCCAAAGTCACACCACCTAGCTATCCCTAAAATGAACCTGAGTTTCAGAAGACTCTTCCCCCCCAACTCCCAAGGTCTCTGGATAGATTCTGAGGTATGGAGTCTTGGAAACTGTGTGTGTGTGTGTGTGTGTGTGTGTGTGTGTGTGTGTGTGTGTGCAAATAGATCTTAAATACAATATAATTGTTTTGTTTTATAATCATATATATTTTATTTAAAAATATGATTCTGAGAAGGGGTCCATGACCTTCCCTAGACTGAATGTCAGAAGGATGATACAAAAAAATCTCAAGAAATCATGGATTAGGTGAACTAGATGTTACATGTAAAGAACATGTAATACAAGACCGTATCTAAGCTGGTTTAACAGCCTTAACCTGGGGTCCACAAATATCCAAGGTGATCAGTTTTAGGAGGACCCATAGATTTTGATGAGAAAAATTTTTCTTTATTTTCCCTGACCTCTACCTGAAATATAGTATTTTCTTCCATTATTTGAAAATATTATTAGAAAGCATCCATATACTCAGTTTACCTTCTAAAAGACTCTACAGAAAAGTTCAAAAACCCTTAGTCTAAGGTTTAAATTGTACTGATCTCAAAATGTCTCATATTTTGCTAAAAGGCATGTTCAATGCTCACTACTCCATTCTCCTAGGTGAGCTTCAAGCCTAAATAAAAGGAGTCAGGAAAAAAGCACCATTGACTAATAGAACAACAAGACATTCCAATAGAATTCCTTTTCCTTAGTCCTAAAACTCCATGGATAATCATCTGTGTTGCTGAATTTTTAACTTCAAATTCTTTTTTGTTCAGACCCAAATGTTTGTATTTTAGATGAATTTGGGCTGAAGTCCTTACCTGCTTCCTGATCATCACATGGAGGGGACCCTAATTCCTGAAGGCTATGCCAGTAGAGGGCATGCTTTGGCAGGTTCTATTCAAACTTGAAAGGCTTAAAGTATTGGCCCCAGGACAGAAGGTATGCCTGTCATCTGAGGCTCAGCCTAGGTACATTCTGAGAGCTCTTCAATGGTTGGCCACACAATGAAGACTATCTCAACTGCAGTAACTCTTAAAACTTTCTTCTCTAAGTTAGAGGTTGTGGTCTGCATTGGTAATAGGAAGTATGCCTATTAGTGAAATTGTGAATTTTAAAGTAACAGAGTATTGAAATAAGATAAATGGGACAGAGAAATTCAATTAGATTAATAGGCAATGAAAAATCTTCAACATTCAAAATATTACACTATTCTGCTTTAGTCAACTCCTTAAGTCAAACATAGTAAAATGTTCCAAACTTACCTATATTTAGTCAGTCAAAAGCATTTATTAAGCACCTACTATACTGCAGGCTTTGTGTTAAGCATTGAGGATACAAGAAAAAGCAAAGAGACAGTCTGCTTTCAAGGGGCTCATAGGTTACTGGAAGTGACAACATGCAGACAATTATTTACAAAGAAGATTGGAGATAATCAGTAAAAGGAAGGCAATAACCTTAAAGGGGATCAGGAGAGGTTTAACTATTCTATGTATGAGTATCTAAAAAGATCATCAGTTCCTCTATGATGTATTAGGCGGTGATAGGCTTTCACATAACCCCATGCTTAGAGAAAATATTCATTAATCCAATGAAAATTTACTGAATATCTACTGGGTAACAGGGTTTGTGCTAAGGTTCCTAACACAGTTTCTGTTTTCTAGGAGCTTGAAGTTTATTAGAGGAGCTAAAAACCTCTATAAATGCTTGCACAGAGTACACTCTTAGAAATGTCTATTGATTCACTTCAGTAAATAAATCTCAATACAAGGAATATGCTAAAGGCCAAATGAAAAGTACAGAGGAAAATTATTTTAGAGAAAGAAGACTTCTCATACTGATTGAGTGATGAGATAAAGATTCCTATAGGAGCCTTTGAAGGATGGGGAGGGTTTTAGTGGGTGCAGAGAATCTAGATAAAGTGTATGCTAGGAACAAAATGCTAAAAAGCAAAAAAGTGTGAGGGATGTCAAAGGAACTATCGATTGACTAGTCAGGGTAGAGCAGAAGATTCATGGAGGAGTGTTACAAGATTTGGCTTGAAAAATTGATGATAATTTTAATAACTCAGATTTCACTAATAATTTAAGGTTTATATATCTTTTTTAATGTAGTGATGTTATATAGAGGTGTTTGTTATGTAGAGATCATTACAATGTAAGGTTTAATATTTTTATTAATTCAATTTTATAGTCAAGGATACTGTGTCTCAGGGAAGCTAAGTGACTTTCCCAGAGTCACACAAGCTCAAACAAATATAAGTTTGAAGCAGATTTCAACCATAGATATTCCTGAAACCAAATCCAGCAATCTTTCTACTCTTCTTCTCAAATGCTAGAAGTCAAGTTAAAGAATTCTTTTGTGCCAGACTAAAGAATTTGGAATTCACCATGGAAGTTTTTTTGTTTTTGTTTTTAATCTAGGGAGAGTAGAATAGTTAAATAACTGTTGGAAGATTAATTGGGTTCTGCTGTGAAGGACAATTTGCAGGCAGGAGAAATCTAAGCCTGGGGAATCAGTTAGGTTAAAGCAGTAGTAAAGATGTTAATTGTAGCCCAGGCTGGTGTCTCCGTCTAAAAAAGGACTTCAGTTTATGTGGATCAAGATCAATCCTGGGACACTGGACCCCAAAGAGAAGAGATTCATAACTTCTGTTACAAATTATGGATCATTATGCCCCAACCTCAAAGCAGAACTCTGGGGAAAATATACTTCAGAAAACTTAGGTATGGTTAATGTCTAGTGTTCCCCAACAAAGGATTAAGAGATTCCCTTCCACATAATTATTCATTGTACAAAACAGTAGATATAAAGTATAGGACAACTATAAAATTATCACAAAAGAAATTCTGAAAACACACAAAAATCATAAACATACATTCATACTATTTAAAGCATAATGTATTACTAATAACTTCAATTATACTCTCCCCAAAAGTAAGAAAGACTTTCAGGCCTATTTGAGAATCAACTCAAAGTCCCTATTTTCTATAGAACTAAGCATCCATGGTTTATCCTCCTGAAGATAATTATCTCCTTTGAAAAGGGTACAACTTAAGGGCACACTTCTTGTGAGAAACTAACATCTGATTTAATTACTAGAGACCTCTCAAGCTCATGAGAAAGCTGGCAGAACTTAAAGCACCCATTTCTCAGGTTTTTTGTTCAGATAAATGAAGCATTCATTTGCCAGCCCCAGTCCTTTGCTCTGAGGAAACTAATACAAGCAAGTGAGATATTACTTGCCCTCCAAGAGGTTACATTCTAATAGGGTAAGACAATATAGAAATGGGTAGCTGAAAGATATTGTTTGTACACAAGTAAGACTGCAGGGATGGCTGTTTGATGGAGATTCATTTTCTTACTTGAGTTGTGGAAGATATAGTAAGGGCATATTATTCTTGATTCTCAGTCCAGTACTCTGTCTACTAGATCATGCTATCTCAATTTATATTTATATGGGCATCTAAAGTTTACAATGAAATAGAAAAGCAACCAGTTAGAGCTGTCTTTGTAGAGCTAGTACAGTGTTAATTTAGGAAAGAAGAGATGGTGAGTAGATGGTTTCTGTTTGTTTAAAAATCCTTATTAATGCCTTGAAGATAAAATTGTGTCTGATCAGTAAGTACAGACATCAGCAAACCAATGGAGTGGCTTTGAAGGACATTAGGGAGAAAAATTATAGGAGAAAAATCTTGATTTCAGGATTTAATATTCCTTACCAATTGTCACTGATAATATGCCTTAAGTGAATTAGAGAGTGCAACCATAGCTTTGGGGGGAGTATTGAAGTCTGCATTTTGTATTGATTTTGCATATATTTTGTAATAAAAATATGCAAATATACATATATGCATGCATATACACACATGTGTTTATGTAAATATATTTACAGTTGTATATGTTCTCTCCCCAGACAGTATGTAAATTTCTTGAGGGCAGGTTTATTTAATATTAGTCTTTTTATTCCTAGTGTCTGGTACATAGTAAGTTTTATTAGATTTTTTGTTAACTGATTAACATACAGGTATGATTTTCTATAGTGCTTTAAAAGCAGGCATTTTTCATCCTTTTTTGTGTTGTGGACCCATTTGGATGTATGATGAAACTTATGAACCCCTTCTCAGAATAAAGATTTTTACTTACATTCAAATTGAAGAAAATTCAAAATTTCAATGAGAAGTTAGTGACAATAAAGATCTATTTTTTTTCCATCCAAGTTCACAAATTCACTGAAATCAATCTATGAATTTCTTCAGGTTAAGAAATCCTGTTTTGCTGTAATGGCAAAGCTGAAATTTAAAGATGGATATATATATATATATATATATATATATTAACCCCAAAAGGGTAAATATTGAATATCATCTCTTTAAAATCTTCTCGCACAATGGTTCAGCTCTAAGGAAGTTCTTCCTCCTTTGAAGAAGACCAGAGATATCAAGAGGATGATGTCTTGACTTGCAAGTGAATTGGATTCAAGTGAGGCAGGATGTAGCAGGAGAACTTGGCCTTTTTAAGCTAAGGTATTTCCCAGGTCTTAGTTTGTCTGAGGCAATGACCATTTAGTAATGAAAGGCTAGGTAAGAGTTGAGGTAAAAGTTGGCTTAGCTTGCTTTCATAAAGTATCAATCTGGGAATGGAAGACCATGAGTTTCTGACCAGGACCAAAACAATTGCTATTTACAGACACTCTGAACAATCAAAACCCAAACAATGAGCAAGAGAAGTCTGACATGGGGCTATTATCGACCAATCAGTGAAAGCCAGTGTTTTGGGTTTAAGGACATAGACAAATAGCTCTATTTGAATCACAATAAACTTTATCAAAGCCTGGTTTTCTGGAACTGTATTTCAAAAAATTATAAATAAAAACTACTTGAAAGAGCTGCTAAAGTAATTTCCCTCAAGTGCAGTTCTGACCACTTTCCTACTCAATGATCTCTGATGGATTTTAATTGAGTCTAAGATTCAATATAAAGTCTTTTGTACAGTTAAGTCTTTTACAACCTGGACCCAAACTACTTTTCTAACCTATTTTATTCCATCCAGATAAACTGTATTTTTTTCTTTTTTTTCCTTTTTGGCTACTCCTCAATCATGGCACTCTATCACCTATCTCCATGTTTTTTTCATAGACAATATCTCTTAGGCATAGAATGTACTCTCACCTCATATCCACCTCTTAAAGTACCTGGTTTCCTTCAAAACTACTTAGACAATACTTGCTACACAAAACTTTTCTTAATTTCCTCTAGATCTCCCCTGCGATAAATATATAGATTATGTATTGTCAGACTATGCACACAGTGATATTTCTTTTTCAAATCTATTTTATGGGAGGGGGGGAGGCATCTAGATGCCTTCTCTTACTCATGTTAAAAATTCCTAATTCCCTAGGGAATGCTAAGCTCAGAGAGATACTTGGAAAAAACCCAATTAAATTAATTCAAACTAGGGTATAACATTAGTAACTGACATTTGTATAGTTCTTAAAATTTTTTTAGTCCTTTACATATATTATCTTATTGGAATAGCACCACAAAAAAAGCAAAACAAACCTTTGTGATGTGGATGTTATAAATGTTTACAAGGAAACTGAAACCAGAGAAGTGATTTGCTCTTGGTCACACAATTAGTAAATATTAGGGGCTAGATTTAAATTTAGCTTTTCCTAACTAACTCCAATGCCTGATAGTCCAACCATTTCAAATGTGTGTTTTTTACTCCTTCTTGTCTTCCTCCTTTCCTCTCAATCTCTGAGCAATCTCAAAACTCATAAGGTATGAATGGGTGTCAGGGAGACTGGACACCATCAGGAATATGATTATACAATTTGGATAAGGTGACATTTTGGCCTTGTTATCCACCCCAGTAAGATTCACTCTTAGGATTTCTAGACTTTTTTTACCCTAAGCTGAACTATCTTTTATGTGTTTGATGTCCTAGTTAGAGTATAAACTCCTTGAGAATAGGGATTGTCTCATTTTTTTTTCTTTTTGCATCTATCAGCACTTAATAAATGGTTTTTCTTTCATTCTTTCAATTTCAAATTTTAGGGTGGTGCAGTTTTTAAGGAGCCTGTTGGGAAGCCTCTAAAACCTTATATTTTATAGTAGGTACCACCTACTTCAAAATCAAACTCAGTCTTTTGTAAGACTCCTCTTGAACAGCTTCTCTAGGTGATGTGACTGCTTCTACAGAGAAATAAAAGATCTTGTTCTCCCAAGAAAATGAATAAGAAATACAAACAAGGAGGGGGTGGGGTGGGTAGGAAGCAAACATACAGAGAGGAAGGATCTTCTTACTTGCAGAGGAACTGCCCAACCCTTCTTTGGAGAAAGGACAAACACACTGAAGTTCTTTATTTTCCTGTTTGTCTTTGACATCTGAAGAAGCTGCCTCATTAAGAATGGGACTACTCATGAATGATCTTTAAAAGTCATTGTAGTTGCCTATTTCTGGGTCCTTCCCCCCTCTTTCTTCTCCTCTCAGTTTTTTCTTGAATCAGGAATTTGTTCATATGTCACTTGACACCTCTCTCTGCTCACTGTGTCAATGCCAGGAATCCTGTCTTTAGCTCTTACATTTAGGACATGTGTCCCTTTAATAAGGAGTTTATTCCAACTCTTACAAACTTCAGCTACACAATGTCCATCTTTACTCCAGTCTGTCAAGGTTGTGCAATCCTGTTTTCTCACCTTTGAATTAAGGTCTTCCATGTGGAGCTCTGGAAAGCATATTGTAAAACAAATAGCTTGTAAGTCTTGAAAACATTTTAAGTCTCTTCCAGCTTTCCGAGGAGATGATTTTATAGAGTCGATATATGCCTCAAATATTTATTATGATGTTTAATAAAAATATCCTTATTAGCAAATCAACACCAGCAGGCCTAATAGTTGCTCATTCAAAAAATAAACATACAAAAGAAAAATTCTTAGTCATAGAATTCTGGGCAGAGAAAAGCTTTAGAGATCATCAAATTCTTTCCTTTACCCCAGATGGGTAAACTGAGACCCCATGAGGTGAACTGATGTGAAGCACTTCATTATGGTAGAGTAAATTTTGGATTTAGAGTCAAAAGAGGTCTAGGTTCATATCAGATTTCTAACACTTATTAATTGTTTTATCTTGGACAAGTCAACTTTATTCTTTAATTTTTGTTTTCTACAAAATGGAAAAGAAAGAAATGATTAAAAAGAATATCATTAGTACTCATCTCACAGTACTGTTGTGAGGATCAAATGAGACAATGCATGAAAAATGCTTTGCAAACCTTAAAGTGCTATCTATCCATTGATTGATTCATACATCCATCCACTCATCTAACCATCTCTCTCTCTCTCTCTCTCTCTCTCTCTCTCTCTCTCTCTCTCTCTCTCTCTCTCTCTCTCCCCCCCTATGTTTTTCTATCCATCTAGCTACCATCATCATCATCATCACCACCATCATCACATCATTATTCCCAGATGACCCACTAAGTGATTAGATCTAGAACTGAACCTGAGTCCTTTATTTCCAATCCAGTGCTCCCTCACCTACATCTGATTACCTCCTTACATTAAACAGATAGAGAAAAGGAAAGAAACAATGACTTTACCTCACAGCTTATATTATGAACATATATACCTAATTGGTTGTTTTTCAGTCTTTTCTGACTCTTTGTAACCCTATCATTCATAACCCCTTTCTTTGCAAAGACATTAGAAAGTTTTGTCATTTTCTTTTTCAACTCAATTTTTTATAGATGAGGAAACTGGGGCAAACAGCATTAATTAACTTGCTCAAGGTCATATAGCTAGTAAGTTTCTGAATCTAGATTTGAACTCAGGTTGTCCTGACTTCAGGACTGGTGCTTTATCTACTGTACCATCTAGATGCCCATAAGTAATTACTTAGAACTTATTCATCTAAGTATATCAGACTGTTTCTATGAATATTGTTCATTAAATGAGAGTTGCATGCCAAATATCATGATACAAAAGCTAATAGGTACTCTTTAAACAATGAATGTGCTCAGGTAGCATACATTATTATGTCTAGCCATACCATATATGCACATGCATGGAATGGTTCTAAATTAATTTGTTCTTAAATGTCTCCAGTATTCTCCAATATTAAAAAATATGAAAATTGAAAGAAGAGATCAGAATCCCTAATCAAAACCAAAATAAATCTTATCCAATCACTCTGGTAGAGGCAGTGTAGAGTCAACACTAGTTCAGTGTGAAATGATGAGTGGCTCAAGCCCTTAATCCAGTCGATCATCAAACTTCACTGGACCTATTCATTTGAAAGTTTCACAGCTCAAGAAAGTTCCCATCAAGTCCAGTATGATTCTTCAGTACAAACCTAGCCTCCTATTTAAAGACAAATGAAGGCTACAGCCTCAGCTTTGCTCTGATTCCATTCTTTTGGCTAACTTGGAGTGAGGGAACATGTGAGTTGCATGTTCCAGCTGCCAGCTCAGCTAGAATGACCTAGCTTATATTTTGTGTAACATAATTACAGGAGAAAAATTAAACCAAGTAGACTAAGTGCTTGCTGCACTCACTTTTACCTAAATCAGAAGCATTATTAAGAAAAATGAAATAGACAGCATCTCCAGTGGTATTAGATTTTAGGGAAGTGAGCCCTTGGCTTCTTGGTCTGTTGAGAGGTAATCTTCAGAATGAGTATTTCCCAGCTTGACAGGATATTAATTCAGTTATCCACTTTGCCAATTTCTAAATGCTTGGAAAATCTGTCAAAACTAATTTCTTCAGCATACCCACTCATGAAGTATGTAGTTTCATAGCAGTGTGGGCATCTGCTGCTCACTTGAGATTCAGCCCCCTAGTTCTTGGGCTTCTGGTTGCTTCTAAGGAATATTACCTTGTTTTGCTGGCTAGGAAGGCAATTTCTCCTGAGATTGCTTATGATTTTTCTTTGATTTTTAGCTTATTTTTGAAAAAAGTTGAAGTTCCTAATTTTGGGGGCTCATATTCAATGAATTAAATGCCATCTAAATGAACACACATGCACACCTTTCATAATTCACATAAATTTATAAAAGAATAAAAATATATTGAGTCCAAATATATGCACACACATAATGAACTCTACTTTGAGGTACAAATAAATAAGAAATTCAATTTTCTTTTCTAATGATGAATTCCTTAAATGCAAAATAGTGTTAAAAATACAATAAAAGGGTGAGAGTTTAAAAATTTGCTCAAGAAATACTCAGATATGATTTTTAAAACTAAAAGGCAATAAAACTCATAAGTAGAATTAGTCTCCCTGAATTGTTTTTATTTTTTAAAAAGAATCATTGATGCCTTTTTTAACTATACTAACAACATAATCTCCCTAAATAGCTTCCTACCTCATTGAACCCTCCTTAAGCAAAACCGACTAACAAAGAGATTATGTCAGACAGTTTATGCAATGTTTTTTATCCTTAATCTCCCACATCTCTACCCAGAGGGAAGAAATAGGTATCATGATCTGTTCTTGGGGACCAAGAATGACCACTGTAATTTATTAGTGCTGTTTTCCTTGGTATACCCCCTTATTTTTATAGACTTGTACCATTTTAGAGACAAAAAGCTTCCATATAAATCTAGTCCAATGCTCTCATTTCTCATTCCTCAGATGAGAAAGATGAGGGGAAGTGATTTCAAAATTTTTCTTGAAGTCATATGAGTGAACACATACACACACACACACATAAACTCCTTCTGTAATACACACATACTTATGTGTGTGTGTCTCTATATACATATATACATAAATTAATAAATTTGCAAAAATATCTTGAGTTCAAATATACATACACATGATGGACTCTGCTTTAAGGATTTCTAACTAATGGCTAAAACTTTAATGAGGTTAAGTGAAGAAAAGTTTTATCCCTTGCTCTCAAAATATTATTTGTTAATGACTTTCTAGTTCTGCTATTGTTATAGTCAGATTGGGAAGTTTTCATTTTCAAAATGTAGGTATAAATTAATAAGTTGAGTAAGCACCTCTCAGAATTAAAATAAAATAGCAAAATATTCTATCTGAGAAAGCTTATACCCTGGGCTATCCTTTTGCACCACCTTTTTTTTTAGTTTGTTTTGCAAGGCCACGGGGTTAAGTAGCTTACCCAAGGCCACACAGCTAGGGCAATTATTAAGTGTCTGAGGTCGGATTTGAACTCGGGTACTCCTAACTCCAGGGCTGATGCTTTATCCACCGCACCACCTAGCCACCCCGGGCTATCCTTTTGCTAAGGTACAGAGAAGTATCTGAATAATGTTTATAATATGTCTTAGAGAACCATGTTTAAAACTGAAAATAAGTATAAACACACATTTTTATTCAAGCTACAAATGGTCCTGGAGCTGATCTTAAGTCAGCTCAAGGAGTTTTGTCCAATTTTAACTCCACCAGGGTGCCCAAACTCCTCTACAGATTGCTCTCATTCCAACACATGTTTGCATTTAACTATTCAACTCTGATCACCTGTGTGATTGAAGGGAGACAGAAACTTTCTTGCTTTTAATGGACAGTGGAAAATAGAGGTCATATTATTCTTTTGGTTTTTTTTCTTAATTTACTCTTTTGTAAAAGGACAATATTGATCCAGACTATTGCCTCTTAGAAATTCATGCACTGATTGAATTCACACTTACTCAAAGGCCACCTAATCTAGCACTCCTCTCTCTCATTTAACAGATAAGGAAACAGACTCCAAAAAGTTAGTTGTTCAAAATCATATAAATATTAAGGGTCAATTGTATGATTTCAATTCAGGTCCTCTGTTATGAACTTGAAGATTCATGTCCATAGCCCATTCTATTATAGTGTTACTGATCTTAAGTTATAGTCAGATTTGGAAGTTCTCCTTTTTGAAATGTAGATATAAATTATTGAGCTGTGCAAGCACCTCTCAGAATTAAAATAAAATTGCAACATATTCTGCCTGAGCCTTATGACCTGGGCTATCCTTTTGCTAAGGTACAGGGAAGTGTCTACATAATGCTTATAATATATCTTAGAGAGCTCTATTTAAAACTGAAAATAAGTATAAACATACATTTTTATATTATAATTTTAATATAATATAATCATAATCTCATGTTATAATAATATTGCCACAAGAGGTAAAGCAGTTTTACAATCCGATGCTTCAGAATCTCATTAGCAAAACAAAAAGCATTCTTTTGCATCTACTCTTCCATTCATTGTTTTCTCTAAGAAGCACTTTGCTTAAGCAAGACCTACCTAACTGCTTTCCAAGAAGCAATGGGAACCCAATTTGATGCAAAGTTGTATATCGGTATTTCGAGTCCACAGAATCAATGTTATTACAATTTTTAGAAAGTTTGCTCTCTCTGTAATACTGATACAGATTTTTTCAATGCATACAATCTACAGACCCTGTCTAATATTTTCCATACTGGGCAATGAGATCACAAACTCCAAAACATTAAATCAAAACCTTAGGCATAACGGGTCTTCAATAAAACTCCATGGCTCATAGAAGAAGGGGAGGGGGAAAGAAAATTAAAACCATCTCAAGGTAGAAAACACATACATACACATAAATGAAGAAGGAATTTAGCTATCAGGACAACTTCGGATAAAAAGAAAGGAATGCTGTCTTAGTACACCTGAAGTGACTACTGCTTTCTCATTTGGAGTGAAATGACAAGAATGGATTAACAAAATAGATCAACAAAAATAGCCTAACTTGAAAAGGAAAAAAGTCCAGTTTGTATCATAAAGAAAACTGATCATAGTACACATTTTGCCGAATCTTTTTCACAGTGACTTCAGTAATAACTTTGAAGATACAGGTGGATGTGACATGTTCTATATAGAAACAACTGACAAGGATGCGATTTGAACGAGAAGGCGTTCAAGATAATGCTGAATAATTAATTCTTCTAAGAAAATACCAAAAAAACAGTCATGCTTCCAGACGATCCTTGGATATAACTAATGAATATAGGAGATAGAAAGTAGGAGAATTGAAAATAATACTAGGATTTATTTTCAATGCGTTTGTGAAACTGGATGAAACTGTGGTTTTAGAAAAAACCCAACAACTTGAGGTTCACTGTCCATTTGAAGTTTAGGGAATCTGGAAACCATCCGTTTGCAGGTTTCAGTATTCTTCTATGGCGGAAGTTTTATTAAACAATCATTCATGCAACGTCACTAACCATGCCATTTTTAGGACTTGAATTACACATTATTTACTAAAGATTTTAGGAAGTGAGTTTTAATAAGAGCTCATAGAGATCCAGGTATCTGAAGGGCTCGTCTGAGAAAGAATCAAGAAACGGGTTCAATTATGTTTTCTTATAACTAATTCATTTTGCATTTACTATTTGTCAGTGCAGGCTAAGACGTTTCTAAAACAGCAACCCTAAGATCCTAGAGCAGCTCATTTCAAGATGGTTCCAATTAGATTCTGCTCATGTAGATGTCTCACATGTGTAAATATTTGCAATAGAGCAAACATAATCCACAAGGGCATCCTCTAGTCAGCGGCACCATCATCACACTTTTATGTATTTGCAAGTATGGCAGTTGCTGGGCACTCCATTTCTCTTCTTTTTACAAATGTCTACACACTGTGATTCCATTTCTGATTCTTTGTACCATACTAGCACGTTTAAACCATGAGCTTTTCTCTACTAATAATGCTCAATCCAATACAAGCTATAAGCTATTTGGCAGTGTTTTAAGTCTTCCCATAATATAATTTTTAAAAATATTTTTACTTTACTTAGCATACACCATTCAAAAAAAGAAGAATTTAAGAATGCCTGACACCTTCCAATAATTTGCTACACACACACATCCCCAAAGGTATCTTTTTTCCTAAAGGGGGGAGGGTTAATAAGGTAAGTAAAAATCCAAAAGAATAACTCTAATTATTTTTCTGCCCCTATAATTTTTATATTTATATATAGTGACAATAGTCCACTTCTCCAGAAAATCATGAAATAATATTCAGCAGTAAAGAGAATTAGATATTGCTTATTAACATAGATCGACATCTGTAAATACATGGTCACAGAAGAGAATTTTATTTTGCTATTTAATATATCACCTATCCAAATATATATACACATACTACACACTCACTTATAGACAAACCATTGTTTTTATCCTTTTTTATATTTCCTACTTTGTTTTGGAAGCCCTAAATAAAAGCTCCTCTTTTTTTCTACACAAAATAAAATAATATATAGTATCCAAATTCCTACATCTCATGGTAGAATTTTTCAGTTTTTTCTTTTTTGTTGTTGTTGTTTGTACACAGCCTACTTTATCTGGTCCAATTTAGTTGCAATAAAATTGGGAGGGTAGGTTGTTTTTAACGAAATATTTTAATGATTTATTTTTTCCTCTCTCCACCAAAATGGATTTTGAAACTTGTCTCCATGAACTTCTCTCACACCCCCTAACTTTGTTACACTCCATCACCTTGACTAGTCAGTGTCTTTGTTCTTTTCAAGTGAGATTTCTGACATTCAGCTTTCCTTATCACACTAACCATTTTCCTGAGAATTCTCGTGGAATGTCAGCAGGCAATATAGAAGGAAAAGCCACTCCATCATGCTTCTAGCTGCTGACTTTAACCACTTTCCGATAATAAACATCTTGAGCCTAGCAAATAAAATGAGATGCTTGTCAAAGATCAGACTTAGTCCAGCCTATGTAACATTAAGGCCGAGTTAAAATAAGCTACATGGATGGGTCTAGGGTAAGGCGAGAATGGCTGTTTATTGATTTTAGAAATATTATTTAATACTAATTGGCACGATCTTCAGCACCTTCCACTTACAATATGATGTGTTTGTGTGTTCAACTTTTCAGCGGCAGGTGCTGTGCGGAACATCCACAGCCAGGATATAAACACGGTGGTGGAGAAGGAGGGAGTAATGTCTACGGGGCGCCACGGGCGGTCTGAGCTTGCACACAAAGTCCGATTCAGCCGCCCTCGCCTATTCGCCCTCGCTGCGGGTGCACAGGTCCTGTGTGAAGGCAGCGCCAGCTAGGCGGAGGACGTATTTCGTAAGGCGAATCCCCTTCCTTGTCATCCTCTTCGTTCTCTGACTAGATCGCTCTCGGTTCATGCTGATCTTGGGTTTTAGAAAGGCCTGGATTGGGGCAGGACCTCCTCTCCTCCATCCTTGATCTCCTTTACTTCTTCAGGCACCCACTCCTAGACGAAAAGTTTCTTTTGTACCCAGGGAGCGAGACACAACAGACCTCAGTCCGGGACTTGTCTAGGCAGCATTGCGTCTCCTCTCCCTTCCCCCTTTCTAAAAGACAGGTTTATAGGAGGACATGAAATTTGGCTTCTTTGCTTTTGATTCTCTGCTCTCTGCAAATAATATCAGTCTTAAGGAAATGATTCTTAAAAAATAGATTGGATTTCTGCCACATTGCCACTTTCCAGTCTGAACGGAATAAGACTTTTGCATAAGTTGGTTCGGGATCCCCAAGTTGATGTGCAGGCAAAGAGGCCCCCTGAAGATCCACCCAGACTGCCCTCTGGAAGGACAAGTTGCTATCTTTCTAACTATGCAACTTGCCACTGAAGGCTGGGACCGGCGCTAGGATTTGGAGGTTTAGATGATTATGTATTGGTTTGAAAACTCCCATTTGATCTCAATCCTTGAGGTTTCCTCTGAAACTTCAAGGACTCTTCATGAATAGGAAAGGCCCATTTGAGAAATCGTCCTGAGTCTCGGTTTCCTCAGCTGTAAAATGAAGGGGCTGGATAAATTGAAATCCAAAAATGGCATTCTAAGGTTCTATAATTATTTAGCCTAGTAGCCAGGTTACTGCCCATTCACCGATTTTCCGTTTTCTTCCTGCGGGGCTCCTTTAATTTTTATTCCTCTCTACGAAGTCCCCGAGTTCCCTCTCCACAGTCGAATCAGAAGAAACTCCCCCCACCCCGAATTCGTTCAAATATCTCCCAGGGTCTGGGGCACTTAGATACCTGTAGAGATGCAGGCACTTCAGGTCGAAATAGGGTCAGAGTTAATCCTCAAATTCAACAAGAAGTCTAAGACATCACGCAGATACATCGGGCTTTTTATTTCCCTTTATCAAAAATCTCATACTTTGTAGATCGAAACATTAGTGTACAAATACTGTTTCCTTGTTTCCTTTGAGTTTGTCTGTGTATGTGTGTGTGTGTGTGTGTGTGTGTGTGTGTGTAAGAGGGAGTTTGAGAAGAAACCCTCGGAATGACAGTGATGCCAGGAGTCCAGATTATGGCAAGGAGCCCAGTGACTACTGGCAGAGGAGTTAGCCCTCTGTGACATTACTGGGCCTCTGTGCTTTCAAACTCTGACCCGCTTTGCTCTGTTTTACTTTTAAGTCTGCCTTGGAACGACAGTGATGATCACCATTAGCTATTATCATTGTTATTATTTTTTAATAACAATGGAATTAAGAAAACCAAAACAGGACAGGCTGGGGGGGGGGGGGCTTTTATAATCCTCGAATTTGTGTTCCTTCTTCCCTAGAGGGCCATGTGCCTGTGAATTGCTTCTGGGACCCAGAGCCGCGACTGATCAGATTCCCGTCAATGTGGGTCCTCGACACTCGCGGATCCTGCAACCTCCGACCAGTCCCTTCAAGTATTAGTTGCCTCTTTCAGCGAATCCCGAGCTCCAGCAAGATCAAGGGGTCCTCGACAACGACTATTATTGTTAGCTCTGCTGTATGGGATAGAATCCTTATACCAAAGGGAAAACAAAACCCCAAAAGAAAGTTCCTGGCCGTCCTTTCCTACCTGGGGATCTATCCCCTTTGGAACAATTTCGGGTGAAGAGGGCCATGACCTCTGACTGGAGAGGAGTTAAAGTTTACCTGGCTTTTTAAAGGTCTGGTCCTTAAAACCAGCCTCCAGGTAAACCCCTCAAACCAAAGCAGAGGCTGCAGCGCAGCGAGTAGCCTGCTTGCCAACAGGGGGCGACAAATTGTTAGCTTTTCCCGCAGCGGAGGCCGGCAGCAAGCTTTTGTGTGGTCCAAGTTCGCTAAACTGGCTGCTGCGGCGCTAGCTGCGGCTGCTGCTGCTGCAGCCGCCTCCACCAACCTCAGCAGCAGCCACAGCAGGAGCCGCCTCAAGCCGGCCCCATAAGTGCTTGCATTGTTCTTATCGCTATTAATATACCTTTCCTTTTACACCTTTCACTCGAGGGTTGTTTTCAAAGGCGTCTTCCTTCACATAAGATGCTTTAAATAGATTGCAGTCGAGGTTAAAGCTCACATTTTACCTATCAAAAACTATTAGGGGGTAAAAATAACTTCTTCAAGTCGAGTGCTATGTATGGCACAGTCTTTATACATGCATATTCAATAAACCTCAATCCATCCTAATAAGAATAAAGCTAGTGTTTATTATTGCTCTTTAGATTTACAAATCACTTTCTTTACAAAGGAATTCAGTATCTTTTGGGGCTCCTGTGAAAAGACGGATTGTGAAGTTTAAATGTTGGAGCGGTATTTTATTAAGAAAGGATTTTGGAATTCTAGGAGCGCCAAAAGAATTCCTACAAGGAGAAACACAGCATATCAATCTGTGGGACCAAGAGGCCCTGAAAACCGTACTGAAACTACGCAGGCTTATCAGGTCTTGGTTGGATCTTGAGATCCTTATACTTAGTTTCACGAAGGAAGGCCACTAACAGGATAGTTGGTAGAGGGAGAGTGGCAGAGACGCCCCATTCGCTGAGCAAAATGAACTGAGCCTCAATCAACCTTTTTTGTTCTGATTGGTCCTCCTTTTTTTTTTTTTTGCGTGTGTCCTTTTGAAAGCATTGTCTGTAAGAACTTTTAAAACAACACTCACCCACCCCTCTCAACACACCTTTGCTACTGAATTTGCTGGTTCAGACTTCTCGGTATGCCGTTGAAGCAGACCAAAGCTAACCCAAATCCAGGCCTCCCCCAATTAAAGATTAATCCCCAAATTGTATCGCTTGGCCTGCAATAGAGAAGGCTTTCTTTGGCGGGGAAAAGAAAAACCGATTTTTTCGATTCCCCGCTTGCGGCCTTGCTGTATCCTTTCCCCCTTATCTCCTTTCCTCACACTTAACCAACCGCCACTCCATATACTTTCAAGCTTCCAAAAAGTTAGTGTTTAGGCTTTTTCTTTGCCTTTCACACAACAGATCCTGCTCTTGGTTATGCCAAGTGACTATTCTTGCCACTAATTTAAAATCCAATCTTTGAAAAAAGGCCAAACCGTGTCCTTGGTTCGTCTCCTTGAGCCTTCCCTACCCTATTCCCGCCTTCTTAACTCCGGATCAATACAAAGATTTCCTTCCCCCAGCTTCGGTACGCCCGGCTTTTCGGAAAAGTTCCAGTCGGAGCAGAGTGGGGATTTATGGCCCTGCTCCTTTTAATTGACATATTCATATATGCTGCTTAGGAGCTAACGATTCTCTTCGGTCAAGTAGTCAAGGTAAAAGGGTCAGGGCCAGCCTGTTATCTGGGCCCACGCTGATCTTTTCCATCTGTGAGTCTTTGCGGGAGAAATAACTGCAGCTCAGATTGGCAACCCGGACGCGGTCCTGACAAATTGCACACAGGCGGGCTCTTGGGTTTCTCGGCCTAGGCATTGGTCTTTGGGTGCGACATTCTGTAGCCTCGTAATCTCTCGCAGAAGCAGAGACTTTGAGACCTGTACTAGAAAACCCCGACACCGGTGGAGCAAGGGCTCTCGTTTTCTTTACTCGGGGTTTTTTCGCTATTTCCCCCCTCTCTCCCCCTTCTTCCCCCCCCCCTTCCTCTTGAACCTCTCTCTCTTTCTCTCTCTCTCTCTTCTTCTAGGCACATTTGTACCGTGGCACTTTCTGCTACAAGGTTTCTTCTCTAAACTAGTTTGGAACTGGGAGTTCTCATAGACTTGTGGTTCCCTACTACATTTTATAGCCAAGAAAAGGAAATTCCCGCGGGAAAATACATAATTGCCCATTTATTTCAAAGGACAAAAACAATTTTCAAAAAGTGATGAAAATAGAACATTGAAATCTCTCCGTCCCCTAAGGTCTATGATGAGAGAGAGAGAGAGAGAGAGAGAGAGAGAGAGAGAGAGAGAGAGAGAGAACGAGAGAGACAGAGACCCTCAATCAAAAACTCAGTCCATGTACGGTCGGATCACGTTAGAAGCAGATTTCCAAAAATTGGGTGTCTGAAAACCAGAAGTGAAAAATATGTTTGGGATGATGCTGGTGACCAACATCGAAACAAAAGACTGGAAATAGTTGGATTATTTGCAAACGTTTTCTTAATGGGCAAATTTGACAGGGGAATGGTGGAAAGGGACTTTGCTACCTCTATCTAGCCTGGACAACTTTCAAAGATCCACCCTTCCTTTTAGGCACAGTCATTTTTCACCTCCTAGAAGAAGGAATCTGTCTGGGTGGGTGGGCTAAGCCTGAGTGTGCGGGAGTAGAGAGTTGGAGTCTCTTTCAGTCAATGAAACAACCCCACTACCCGGATCCAAACGCCCCCCCCCCCAAAAGAATCGAATTCACAAGTATTTAAAAACGACACCAACACCAACTCCAACAGCTGCCACACCACCACCACCAAATCCGGCGGTAGTAAAGAATAAACAAGGAACCTGACCTGTCCCTAATCGAGGGCACACACTAGTTAGTGCATACACATCGATTGTCTCAAAGACAAAAAGCAACGTGCAATTATTTTCCAATTATTTAATAAATGAGCCCTGGGAAAGGGAGAAGAGAATGGAAGAAGAGATTTGAAGGGTTCGAGGCTGCGGTCAGAGCTGAACACTCCAGGCAGGAGGTGCCTGGCTGGGTTTGGGTTTTGGTCTGGGATGAGTGAGACACTGGTTTGGGGCGGAGTGGGGTGGGGGTGAGGGTGAGGGAGGAGGAAGGGCTTGCGGGGGGGGGGGTGGAGAAGAGGAGGGTGTAGAGGTGGGAGGAGGGAGGTAGAGTTACACACCAGAAGGGAAGACTAGCCGGAGCTGCCGCCGGAGCGAAATGACGGGAACCAATGAGATGCCAATGAACGCGTCTCCGGCGTGACCGCCGAGATTGACGTGGAGGACACGTCAAATTGATCCGAATACACTGAAGCCTCCTGGTCAGACGAATTTATCCCAATCGGATGAAGATCACCTTGGGGTTTAAGGGCTGCCGGAGTTGGAAAGTGTCCTGGGAGAGGGTCACCGAGGGGCTGCAGGGAGGCAGCGCCGCCGCGCTCCGGCTCCCGCTCCGGCTCCCGCTCCCCAGCAGGAGCGTCTCCAGTTCGCCGTGGGGCCGTGGCTCGCCGCTTTCGCTCTCCCTCCCTCTATGTATCTCCGCCCGCCCCAGAGCACACCCGGACTGCGCCCGGCCCAACCCCAGCAGCCGCTCCGGCGCCAGGCAGCCGGCCCTGCGCGCTGCTATGGGTAAGGGAGGCAGCGGACGGCCGAGAGAGCCAACTGACTCGGGGCTCTGCTCCTTTCCATGATCCTCGCTCTTTCCTTCTGCTCTCCCGCCCCCTGGACTGCAGGGCCTGCCTTCTCTGGCAGGCTGCGAAGTCGCGTCGGCCGGCTCACCCCCAGCGGAGGGGCAGAGCTGGGCGCACTTTCTTTCGCGAGTGCTGTGTGTCTGTGTGTGTGTGTGTGTGTGTGTGTGTGTGTGTGTGTGTGTGTGTGTGTCCAAACCCAGAAGAGATGAGAATGCAGTACTGGGTGCTTTGCTCCCCCTTTCCTCTCATCCCCGCCCCATTCTCTTGCCCGTCGCAATGGCACCTACTTTGGGGAGCCTGTGTCAGTTCACCCTGCTTTGACTGTTCAGATCGCAGGGACAGACCGGCTGAGCTTAAGTACATCCATTTTGTCTCTTTTCTTCGGAGGTTCCTTGTTTTGGACCTGGATTTGTCCGATCGACAGTGGTACAGGAGGGAGCCGGAGGAGAACTTTCTTTTCTTTTCCTTTCAAGCGGACCGAGTCTTTGTGGGATAGGCAGGCTTTTCTCTTTAATTCTAACCACTGAGTAATCATCGCGTGTTTTCTTCTCGACCCCTCCTCTTTTTGCCCCGGATCCCTTCCCTAACCCATCCCTTTATAGAGCAGACCTACGGAGAAGTGAACCAACTGGGCGGTGTTTTCGTCAACGGGAGACCTTTGCCCAATGCCATCCGTCTTCGAATCGTGGAACTGGCCCAGCTCGGCATCCGACCGTGCGATATCAGCAGGCAACTCCGAGTGTCTCACGGCTGCGTGAGTAAAATCCTGGCGAGGTACAACGAGACCGGCTCCATCCTCCCGGGAGCGATCGGAGGGAGCAAGCCCCGAGTCACCACTCCGAACGTGGTGAAGCATATCAGGGACTACAAACAAGGGGATCCGGGCATCTTCGCCTGGGAAATTAGAGACAGACTCCTGGCCGATGGGGTCTGCGACAAATACAACGTGCCTTCGGTCAGCTCCATCAGCAGGATCCTGAGGAATAAAATTGGGAACCTGTCCCAGCCCAACCCGTACGAAGCCACCAAGCAACCTCCCCCACAACCGGCACTGCCTTACAATCATATTTACCAGTATCCTTACCCCAACCCTATGTCACCCACTGGGACCAAGATGGGGAACCATCCCGGAGTTCCTGTCTCCGCGGGGCACGTCAGTATCCCCAGGTCTTGGCCCTCTGCTCATTCTGTCAGCAACATCCTGGGCATTCGAACTTTTATGGAGCAAACAGGTTAGTAAACTGAGTCCAATGCCAGCCTTAAAATATATTTAGTCCACTTAGAACGGAAAGTCTCTCTCTCTCTGTCTCTGTTTCTCTCCTCTCTCTGTAGGTGTATTGGGGTATCCTTGGGTGTTTCTGAAGGCAGTTGCAAGGACTAAGCGTCGAGGGGGGGTGAGATTTGGTCTCCCCCCCACACCCCAGACAACCTTTCAAAAGACTAGCAGTACTAATTTGGGGGGCGGGGACTGGAGAGTTTAGGGTCCCGGCCATCTGTGGGAATGCTTGGACATCTTGAACTTTTTATGAAAAATGTGGAAAATATTTTCTTGGGGATGATAGATTGTCGACCACAAATTCGGAGTCTTGAAATTTCGCTTTTTCAGTCTTGCAAAAAAAATGTGAGCGCAGCGAATCCATATCGCAATCTCCTTCTGCCAGATCTAAGCAAAACAAATTATCTCCATCAATTTATTTGCCCTTTTCCTGGAGGCTTCAGTTTCTTTTCCACTATACCTTCAAAGGTCATCCACCCATCATAATAAAAGAATATTGTCTTCAATTTTATCATTATCATCATTATTATTTTAAAAGTAGGCTTGTTCTTCTGGGGCCTGTGGAGTCTGTGGATTGGAAGCTATACCAGTGATTACTTTGGGAATACTTTATATTCGAGGCCTTTTTAGGGTTTATCTTTTGTGGTGACTTCATAGTCAAATTGTTGGTCATTAATTTCTCTTCGGGCTCCTGAACTTCGGGGAGAGGCTGCTTCATTGTTTTGCTTAGGGGATATGTAAAGTTTTTTTTTTTTTCCATGAAAAGTTAGTTGTTGAAATTATTTCCTTTTCTGTTCTGTGCATATGACCTCTGCCTTTCTGTGGTTTGCCATAAGTGGGTAGGTATTAGGTCCCTCCAGTGATTCTCAAGGAGGTAGTTAGAGTTTTCTGTGGTTAAAAATGAGGGAGATGTAGCAGAAGTCGATTGGTGATAGGGTAGTAGGGTTGCTTTAGAACTCCAGGAGCCTGCAAAGGGTTTTGCCTATCTACATAGCCATTGCTTCTTTGAAATTGGTTTTCGAAACCCAAATGCTGCCCAGAGATTTTTAGCCACTTCAGACTTCATTAAACTCCTCAAGAGCGATTAGTTTGTTCGTTCTGGCTAGTCAAAGTTCCCCACCAGAAGCACCGATATGTAACTTTTTGGACAAAGGAATATAAAATCAGAATGCTTCTAGAGAATAATCATTGAATAGTATGTAAACACACATATCAACACGTCTATGTTCAAACTATTTCTTTCTGTTTACTTCTTTCCCCAGAATGTCACCCAAAAGAATTCCCCAAGTGAAACTTTTCCCCAGATCTTAATTTGTTTGGATTTTAAAAACAATATAGAAGGGAGGAAATTATTTAGAACGCCTCAAACGCAGTCCACTCATCACCGCCCAAAAGAGGAAAAAAGTTGAGTGAAAAGGTCCATTCTCAGACAACAACAATTCCCCCACATTTGTATCCGAAGGACTCAGTGTTGGAGAGAAAGGGAGAAAGAGTTGAAATCAGATTGCAGCCCAGAGAAATTGAGCAGGGGCCTGCAGACAGAAAGCGAAACAAACTTGGATGAACCGGCTTCTTGCCTACTTTTGATTTCTTTCCGGGTTTTAAGGGTGCCGGGTGTCCCACGGCTCTCTCAAAGTTTATTCAGTGACAGTCACGAGTGGGATCAATGTTTGTGAGTGTAAATGACTCCCTCCCTTAAGGCGAGGCTTCCTGACCCAGGTGATTCAGCCAAATGGGCTCTCCAGGTTCCCAACTGTCTTCTCCCAATCTCTCTTCCCACTCAAGGGGCACTGTCGGGGACCGAGGGCTCTGCCTACTCCCCCAAAATGGAAGACTGGGCCGGTGTGAATAGGACGGGTTTCCCGGCCACACAAGCAGTGAACGGAATTGACAAAGCCGTTATGGAAGCAGACATCAAATACCCACAGGTAACCAGGGCCAGGCGAGCCTGAGAAATACTGAAGCAACAATTAAGAGCATCCCATTTTGATTTTCCCATAGACCCAGCTTAAAAGGGGGAGGGGGGCAGCAATTAGTATGTTTCTCTTTTTTTGGTTAAATGTAAAGATTTAAAACAGGCCTGCGCTGTTCCTTTTTCTTGGCTACCCCTCTACTCCCCAGCATTTAAAAGGTTGGCTTTGCAGAGGATTTATTTATACTTTAGTTCGACTTTTTGGATGTAAGGTTAGATTTCAGGGCACAAATCTGATGCTTTCTCAGCGGCCCTCATCCTGTGAACAGTGTGGAGCAGCTGTTTGAATTTTCCCACATTCTTGTTTGCCCTCCTGTGTCCCCTTCCTCCCAATCCCACCCCGGGTCAATTAAAATGCCATTGCTTTCAGCCAAGTTAACAAATGCAATTTAGAGTAAAGGATACGCTTCAAGATTAATAACTGGTAACCTGCTTTCCCTCCTAATCCCCCCAATAATAAAGGAAATATTGGTGTTGGGGTGGGTGGGTTGGGAGCTAAGATCGGGCTTTCAAAAGCACCTGAAGGGCACCAAACATTTGACTCCTGGTCCAGGAAAAGCCGGGTGCAGTATTGACAAGCTGATTGGTAATGCTATCTTTCTCACTTTCTCGCTCCTGTCCTTTAGCCCACTCCGAGTCTTTCCACGGTGGGCAGCTTCCTCCCAGCCTGCGCCTATCCCTCCTCCAATCAACACGGAGTTTACGGCGGACCCGGAGGCGGCTATCTTACTCCGGGCCATCCTTGGCCGGCTCAGGGCAGTCCCCTGGCTCATCACGGACCCGGTGTGACCGTGCACGGGGGAGATCTGGCCACGGCCATGGCGTTCAAACACCCCAGCAGAGAAGGTAAGAAGGCCTGGAGCCACTGACTGAGAGAGGTCCGACTGCCCTAAGGAAGTTCCTAGATAGGAAGAGGAGGGTGGGAACTTAATTTCAGGACCACATTGAAGCTGAGGTAGGGTAAGGTAGGAGGTAGGGTAGAGGTGGTCAGTCTATAGGAGTGAAGCAAGAGAGACATGTAACTGGAAGAGAAGTGAAAAAAAAAGTATTTTTATTTTTAAAAATGTGGACATATATGCATATATGGTCATAATTCTATAAATACAATTCATTATATATGTAGACAGTTATTACTTTTTTGGATATAGCACACTTACAAAATAATTATATTCAAATACGTTTTAATTGCTTCAAAGGGATTTAAAACAATTTTTTTTACAAATAAAGGTCACTATTCTCATAACAATACTGAGGTAGGTTATAAATAGACATATAAATATACATATATACATACATATTTATGTGTGTGTGTGTGTATGTGTGTGTCCAGACTTGTGATTCCATTATTGTGGGAGAGGTTAGAATTAGATGACCTCAAAGGTGACTCACATCTCTAAACCTATGATCCTATGATTCCCTTAAATCCCTGCAAGCAAACCCTCTCCACCTATGTTGTTTTGGTTCTGCAGATCACATGCAATTTGTAGTCTTAGAGAAATATTTTCAGCACCAAGACCATGACTTGCCCAATATCATATAGTTGTGTGAAAGGCAGGCCTCGAACTGAGATCTTACTACCCCAAGATCTGCCCTCGATCCCACTGTACTGCCTCATTTTGAGCAAGGTAGATAGCAATTTTTTTTTTTGCTGGACCTTTAATTTCAGATACATGGAACTCTGTCAAAGCAAGCGGGCAAAAACTCTGTAATTTATGATGTTTAGAGTTATCCCAGGGCGCTGAGAGGACTTGCCCAGTTGCAGAGCTAATATATCTCCATAGTTTTTTGAACCATTTTGACTCTAGACTCTTTCTCTATCCATATATTAGGACATTTGTCTGTCTCTAGTTTGAATCTTAACTCTGTGACCTTGGCATGTTATTTATCCTCTCTGGAACTGTTCTCTATCTGGAAAATGAGGGAGTGAGTGAAGCCTGTCTAAAGTTCTTCCAGCTCTAAATCCCATGGCCCAGACTGAAAAAACCTTTCTCCTTGAAAGCACATTTCTTACCATACTTCATTTTGTCAGCCAGATTCATTGATTTAAGTAAGGAAGAAATGCTGATGAGTCCACTTTCTAATGACTTCTCATCCTCTATCTAGTCTAGGGTTTTCTGTTATTAGATCAAAAAATCAATAGATCTTCCCTGAACTGGGTTTTCAAAAATTTGTCCTGTAGTAGGTCCTATTATGCAATACATTCTTCAAATATATCCCTGCTAGTTTAGGCAGCATTTTCTTTTTGTTTAAATAAACCCCAGGAAATCTGGCCCTATTTCCTTCCCCCCACCCCTAATTTACTTCCCAGATTCAGTGACTGTTTAACATGGATTCCTAGCCACTTACCTATTGGATCTTGCTTTCTAAAATTAGGGAAAGCTGATAATTTCTAGGATAATTTGAACTCAAATTCAGACATTTCCTTGTCATTCAATGTTAGCATATGAAAGGTTCATTGGACTGTGAATGTGAGACAGATTAGATTTGGGCTCTATCATTAATAGCTTGTCACCTTGGACCAGTCTCCTCTAAGATAATGTCTGACTTCAATTGCTATGAGTAGATAGTGTGAGGTAGAAAGAGCACTGGTCCTGGAGTTTTGAGAGTACTGTATTTCTACTCCCTACTCAACTTCATTTTCCTCACTTGTAAAATAGAAATTGTGGTAGACATAATAATACTTACCTCACAGTATTGTGAAGACTGCAAATCATAAAGTATTTACATAAATTTGTGATATTCATATTTGTCAGAAGGGAATTATAACTGAATCAGTTAAAGGACAATGAAAAAACAAATCAACAGAGTGCTTGTGGGCTGATACTTAGAGGGTTTCTGTAGAGAAATAAAATTCCCAGGATGGGAGTTGGTTTCAAGATAGGGTTACAATATAGGTGAAGTGGACTCATCTCATGTAAGGCACATGTCTACCATATTTTATGAAAGACTGCTGGAGTCTGGGGATTCAGTTCACATTTTATGAAAAGCTTAGAACAGATTAAAAAAAATAACCATTTGAAGGAAGTACTTCTCCAAACACCAAATCCTAAACAATATGGAGATAACTTTGTCATAGTATTTCAAAGTCTAACAATTGGTGAATTTTTAGCTAGTGCAATTTAAAAATTTTTAGTTAATGCAATTTTAAAATGACACTTGAGTTTCTTCCCTGTTTGATTCCCTTTTCAAGGGCCTGTGGATCACTTTTTTTTTCAGGGAAAAATTAGAGATCTGGGGAATAAAATAAATAAATTCCTAGCCCAGAGTTTGGCTTACTCAGGCCTTCAAACTATCTGGGTTTTTTTTTTTGTTTGTTTTAGATTACACAGATTTAAATGGAAAGGAATTATCATTCATATGATTCAAAGAAGTAGCAAGTGACTTCAGTTGGTAGCATGTAAAATTTAGCAGTTGTAAAAACCAAAAGTAGGATGAATATTTTCATTGATAAGAATTCTTTCCTATATGTACGATTACTACCTACCTACACCTTTAAAAAGGTGATGGGAGAAGCAATCTATTAAAATATTATTTTACTCAGTGACTTACAAAATCCCACATGAGAAAACAAATCAAGAAATGTTTATAATGCCATAAAGGCAAATATATTTCAATTCCACAATTCTGATTTCTTCCTTGAGGGCACTCCCTCTAGTTATGTGGAATGAAATGCTCCTAGGCCTTAGAAGATGATTTTATGAATTGCCTTATATCCCAAAATTCATCAATTTATGGCCTACCAACAGGTGATTAGTCTCCCTGGAATTTGCTAGGCCAATTGGTCCTTAAGCAATGGAAATATAATACTTCACAAGGCTCTGAGACAAACTTTTCAATTATGAGCTGGACATTTCTCCCTCTTTCTGATAATAACTTTTAAATGAATATATGATAATTTGGGAAATATAGAACTCTATGTAAAACTTTTGAATGTTTTACTCATTTTTACATTTCCAACTGGTGTCCTTTTCTTCATTATAAGGACATATTTGCATACATTTTCAAATCTTACTCCCGCAAAAATTAGACTAATAGCTAAATTAATGATTTTTTGGTTTGAATATTTTTAAAATCAGGGTCCTTGGTTCAGAATGGTGGAACATTAAGTATCCAATTCAAAATAGCTTGAAATAACCAGGAAATAATTTCTGCTGGTAATTCTGTTGAATTAGGTTATATCAAGAGAGAACACAAATGTAATTACAATAATGTAAATACTCTTCATTTAAAGGGTAGAGATTATTAAATAGATTATTTTAATTGAAATCTCCATGCAAATTTAGAGATATTAATTTTCCTTATTTTAAGTATCCTATTCCCAGTTCTAAATGCAGCACTGAGTTTTTAAGCATTTATGACATTAGAAGCATCATAGTTTAGGAAATTAATCATTTTAAAAGAAAGCATCATTTCCTGAGAATATAAATTCTCATTGAATCTTCAACTTACATACATTTCTGGAAATATCATTTAGAACCAAATTGACTAAGTTTCTTGTTTGGAAGGTGAAAATAGTATGCCGGTGAAAAACAATCAATTTTGGTAATCTAATGTCAGACTTTTGAACTGGTAAACACATCAAGTCACAGCAGTATATAGAGAATTGGCCTGAGATTTAAGCTCTGGCTTGTGATTTTTTAAAACTTGTTTGGTATTTAATCTCTCTGTACCTCAATTTCCACATGTGTAAAATGAGAATTTTGGACTTCATATCCTTTTGTATTCCATCTATCTCTAGATGTAAGTTGAGGGTGAAGAATTCCTTGGTTCTATGAACACATAAGTTTGGATCTTGTCCCTGTAACTTACTAATTATCTGACATTAGGTAAAACACTTAATCTCTCTGTGCTGCAAACAGTTATTCCCTTAGACTGTACAAGTAAATTGTTCCTCTTTTTGGATTGATGGATTTTCTACACTGGTATTCCCCATGTCAGATGAAATTACAAGTCAGCAATATATATTTTATTTTCACATATATGGATATAAAATAAAACTGGAGTTCTTTTTTTTTCCAGTACAAATTAATTGAATTTTACTCTCCTCACTTTTTAATAATACCCTAAATACTTCTTCTGGTCTCCTACATTTTGCTGGTTAGCCTCTACTGATTTCAACTTATTATCACTATGGTTTTAAGGAATTTGAAAATTCTCATGATTTTTGAGGACAAATTAAAGGACCATCTCATTTTGCTTCATTTACACCGTCCTGGTGGCAAAAGTCAGTCATTTATAGATTTTACCACCCACCACTCTTCTTCTAGCGTCCTGGGCAGTATAGTATTGTTTACACAGCACTGGTGATCATTTCAATGTGGTCAGAACACCAGGACAGTTCCCTCAGGACATTTGGTATTGAAGTAGCAGTTTGGGAAAACATAGAAACTTTACTGTAAAATCGGTCCTGTCTTCGCAATCAATCACTGGGCTATGAACGAGTCTCTGACCCCCAGCCTTCCCAACTCAAGATTGTAGGAGAGACTCTGAAAATTTGACTAGGTTAACCAAAAGAAGAATTTTCAATGTAGATACCTGTTTTATAGACTAGAAGCCAGAAGTCATAGTGGTTAGAAACTGGGTCTTAGAGTCAAGAAGACAGGAGCTCTGACACATAACTGGAGCTGCATGAGATTGAACAACTCATTCAATTTCTCAGTGGCATGGGCAACTCTCTTAAAGATCAGAAATTATATAAGGAAGATTCCACACCAGGGATTAATTCCTTACATGGATAAAATGATAAGTTTCCACTAAAAAGGAAAAAAAAATAAGGCAACCATTTAAAAATTCTTGAAGTATTCTTGTATATTTACCCTGCCCTCACAGAAGTTGTCTCTGTTCTTGGACCAGTTGTCCAGGCATCCTAAAGGGAGACCTTAAAAGGAAAAAAAAAATATCCACTCTTTTTTTTTTAACCAAGAGTGATTAGCAAACATCTCTTCCATATCAACCAATTGAAGTTTAAAGGAAAGTCTCAGTGACAGGGATATTCACTGGCCCTTACTCAGCCAGCACCAGTAGGAATCTTTGTCAGGAAGCTGGGATAATCAATCAACTCATTGAGAATCATTTATTAAATTATCATTACTTATCAAACTCAAGACACTGTTCTAGGTGTTGGGCATACATACAAAGACAAAAAGAGAGACAAAATTGCTGCTTTTGTAACTGAAAGGGAAAAAAATTAACTTCTTCCTCGAGTGCTTCCCTTAAAACTTGTTTGGTACATGGGTACATTTCCCTCATTTCCCAACTACAGACAGAATGAATACATATTAACATTTATGGAGATCAGCACAGTGGGCTTCACCTGGACAATTGACTTTGTGTTTATAGCAAAGCTTATGGAAGAATAAGGGGAAAATTGGAGTAAAAAGGGGTTAATGTGCGGAAGGGGCTGGTGTTGCCAGTAACTAGAGGTTTAGTGGGAAACACCAAAATCTGTCAGGGAGGGTTATTTGTAAAATTTCATCTATTTATTTTTTCCTCTGTTTCTAAAGTCAAAAGGATATTGGCTGAGGCAGCCTCAAATGTTTTCTAAACAGTATACTCCTTTTGATGTGTGGAAGATGGAAAGAAATTGAAAACAACTCAGACCTGGGCACTGAGAACAGTGTTTTGGAAAGAGAAGGGTAGAAATCAAGAGTCTCCTAGTCTTTTAAATATCATGACCAGAGAGAGACATGGTTTTCAAAACAATACTTTTTTAAAAAACTGGGTAAGTCGATGAAGGACTCAGGGTGTGTTTATGTGTGTGGAGGGGAGGCTAGGGCCAAGGCCAGGGGAACGCCTGGCTCCCCACCCTTGCTTGGAGGGTGCACACAGGTGCGGGCCCAATCCCTCAGGCAGCTGGAGAAGAAGCATTTGTCTAAACAGGACCCTCCCGGGGTTAGGGGAAGGTGAAGGCTTTCAGACGTTTGGAAATCCAGAAGTCACTGAAGTGAAGGTGTCCTGTTCTTGTCCTGCCAGTGAAAAATGTCTGGGAAGGAAAATAAAATTAGGATTCTTGGGGAATGGGGCTTAGCATTTCTGGGAGAAGTGAAGAGATAGAATGGTGTGTGTGTGTGTGTGTGTGGGGGGGACGATTGTGCAATTCTGCCGTCACTTTTTGGCTTCCAGTAGCATAAATTGGGTCTCTTCCCAAAACCTTAAATAATAGAGTGAAACATTCAATAACACATGACCTGGTAAATACGGTGTCACTTAATATAGCGGCAAGCATTCTTCTGTACTTGGTTATGACCAGCAATTAGGAGCCAGTTTATGCCCAGCGGTCAAAAACTAGGCGGGCTATATAAAGTCCAGCCCTCTTCCTCCTCCCTCCTTAAAGTGCAAATTATCCGCCTATTTCGGAGGAATTCAGACCGCACTGAGTCTTGCATAGTGTATAATCTCTGGTGAGCCCTCCCTCCTTTCTTTCAGCTGGTGGTTCTCTGGTTCCCATTGCTTTGCACAGAACCAGGGCATCCAACAGGGTCCAGCAGCTTCTCTGGGGGCTCCGAGACTCTCGGGTCTCCTGCCGCCTTCTGTGCGTCGGGTTGGCGTGTGGTGCCGAGGCTCGAGTCCGTAGAGGGACTAGCAGTCTGAGGAGCAGAAGGATAGTAGGAGAAACTGGGTCTGTCTCTAGCTAATGTACATTGCCCCAGCCTGGGGGCATTGGCCAGCTGCCCTGGAGAAATTAGGACTCTCTCTGTTCGCTCTCTTCAGTTCAGAGCTACGGTCTGCAGCGCCGCCCGCCGCTTAGCTGCCCTCCTTGTCCCGGAGCGGAGGACGAGTCCCCTTAGCTTATCTTCTTTCCCGACTGCGGAGTCTTCTTCCCCTATTCTGCCCAGCCCAGCCGCATTCAGTGATTCCAGTTGGCACTGCCTTTCTTCTTGGGGAATTGCCATATCTTTTGTCCATGGGTAGAAACGTGTAGTCTTTGTTTCTTCTTCAAAGCATGGACTCCAGTCCTGGACCAGACACGTCGAATTTTCTTTCCTCTCTTAGCGACCGAGGAGCAGCAGCTCTTCTCTCTAGGCCGGGTTACAGGTGTATATGTGGGAGGTAATCGGACAGGACTATTGGACTGCGCCTTCGTTGAATCGGAAGGCACTTATATACAATCTTCCGTTTCTCTCTCTCTCTCTCTCTCTCTCTCTCTCTCTCTCTCTCTCTCTCTCTCTCTCTCTCTCTCTCTCTCTCTCTCTCTCTCTCTCTTTTCTTTTTCTTCCCCAGTGGCAGATCGAAAGCCTTCCAGCCCAGTCGGCAAACCCCAAGACACCCTTAATAGCCTACACGGACTGTCTATCCCGGCTTCGTCTTCCTAGGGAGGAGCAGCGGCTTCCCGGCGTCTAAGAGAACTAAGAAGGGATGGGACCTGTGAGAAGGGAGGGAGGCTTGACCGTGCAGATCAGGTGGGAATAGGCACCTGCAAAAATGGCAAGCGGTTTTTTAAGAGTCCTAGGAGGATGCTCCGATGCACCGGGCGGCTTTGGGGAGGGAGGAGGATTGGAGAGGAAAGGAGCTGAGATCTTTGCCTGCCCTGAGAGGACCGAGGTTATCTCTCCAGGGTCAACGCCAAGCTGCCTGTGAAAGGACTAAGAAAGCAGGAACCCGCGGTCCGCCGAAAAGGATATGCTTTCAAATGTATCCCCGCCTATCCCCGCCCCCCCCTTTTCCCAAATTAGGGGAAAGAAGGGTAAATTTATCGCTTTTTTTCTTTTGTCTTGTCCATTTTCACTTTCTCATAGTTAATTGGATTATTTAACTTTGCCAGACTTCGAAAAAATATTTTTGGACTTTATGTATTTCTCTTTTAGGCTGTCTCTCCTCACTGACCTGTCTACATTTTCTCTTTTGATCCCCCCCCTTTCCTGATTCTTGCTTATACTTTGGTTCTCTTTGTTTTTCTACATCTGCTTTTCTTTCTGCCTCCATCTTTCTCTTCCCCTTTCACCCTCTTCTCTTTCTTTGTTTTTTGCTGCTCTTCCCCCCCATCGCTTTCCCATCCCCCATGTTTTCTTCACTCCTTTCTTTTGCCTAGAGCTGAAAATAACCTTAGAAATCACCTGATTAGATTCTAATCCAATTCCCTCACTTTATGGATGAAGGGACTGAGGCCTAGTTTCTATTCTCTTCCATCTCCCTTATTGAACACCCTGTTTAGTTTTTACTGTTTTTAGCTTTCTCTGCATAAGAGAATAAGTGTCTAAGTCCAGGGACCTTTCTTGTCCCCAGGCATAAAACTTAGAAGTGATCATTCAATTTATCTCCTGGACTCTTAATCCCCCACCTTCCTTTGGGCTTCCCAGAAACCAGCCTTTGCTCAAACCGTTTTCTCAAAGAATCAGATCTCCAGGTCTCCATTCTTCCCTGCCTTCTCCCTGGAAGATCCAGTGCTGCAAGGAGAGTCTGTATTGCCAGAAGTCCACAATAGGAACTGTGATGATTGCCTCACTGCCTAGAGAAATGGACAAAAAAAAAATCACAGCATTTTATTTTATATTTTTTATAACATGAATAAAAATCCAATGAAACTGCTGCCTTTTCAGCCCTTGGTATATTTTCTAGAAATCCATGTAAACCTCAGCCTTTTTAGGAAGCTTCCTATTTCACTATTTCAATTATTTCGCATGAACAGAGGAGACTGGAATAGGTTGTAGGAGAAAAGAAAAGATATCTTTTCTACCAGAACATTTTGGAGTTATGATATTTTGAGAATTTTCTCCTTTCTTGGAAATGCTGACTTCCCAACACAGTGAATCTGACTAATATTAAAACATATCATTATTCTGGGTGTTCTGAGGTTCCATCATCTTTTAATTTCAACCACTAATTGCTGCCAATGTTATGGATTGTAAAAGTGTGTAAGAACTTCTGACTTGTGAGTAAACTGGTGGGCAGTAAAACTTGAGAAGGATTTTTCTAAAGCCATAATAGCTAATAAAATTGTCAAGTTCAGAAGCTTTTGACCCTTGATGTAAAACTGCTGTTTAATAGTTACAAAAGCATTAGGGTGAAAGTTTGTGATATTACCTATTGAATATGACTTACTGTTGAATAAAGAAAATTATCTTCAAGGATTTCCAAACAAGCAGGCAAAGATAATTCCCCCCCCCCCTTTTAATGCTGTTCCTCCTCCTCCTCCTCTTTTCCCAGCCTGGAGTAATAGAATTTTCAACTTCAAGGATCTCAAAGTAATTTGATTTTGTATCCTACTTTGAGTTTTACAAAGTATAAATCAGCTATAGGGGCATCTCATTTTTTTTTATCATTTCCTAAAGTTTAGGCAAGGAATAGGAAGGAAAACTGGCATCAAATTATTTGTTGATCTGGAGAAAGGTTAAAAAAATTATAAGAACTGGAAACAAATGACTGAAATGAGTATTGAGATAATCTTTGCTTTTAGTTAACTTTTTTCTCTCTTTGCCCCAGAAATTATAGTCCATCACAAAAAAGTTAGTTCTCACCTGATTAATTAATGCCCACAATTGTCACTCTACAGATGGGGAAAAAAAATCATATAATAACTTGTGAATAGAACTCATTTCTAGACCACAGATTCCAATTCAGTCACTGGATCAATAAATTTGCTAGAAAACTGCTATTGTCTTATTTTCTTAAAATGTAGTGAAAATAATTGAATACATAGAAAATTTGGACAAGGAGTTGGGATACTAGTCATTGCTCTGTTCCTAGCTAGCAGTATGACTCTGAGTAAGTTATGTATTTGGGGGCCTGTATTTTCTGACCTGTAAAAAGATAGAGTTGGATTAGATGATCTACAAGTCTCTTCTAACTCTAATATGTTAGGATTCTAGGAATTTTATGATTTACACACATAGGTTGCCTTATAATAAAGTTAATTCTTAAATGACTAAAGGAGAAAAAGAAAATGCTGCACTTATTGTTTTCTTAAATAGTAACCATTCTAGGTAAAATCTAAATAAAATTATTCAAGGCTATAAAACTTATTGTGTCTACTGGTAAATGAGTTGTATTTTGTATATGTTTGGTTTTCTGTAATCAATGATTTGCAAACTCATGGGATTATTATTAAATTATATGTATTTCTTTTAAAAGCAGATATGTGACTTTGCTTTCCTAGATGTGTAGTCACACATGGTATGCTGACAGAATCAAGTGATATCCACATGGGCTACAACTGCTTCAGACACATTTGTTGGAAACCTCACTCCTCTTGAAGATGGAATTCACAAGATAACTTTGAAATTTTATGCAGGTTTTGAAAGTTCATTTCACAAAAAGAAAAATAAAGGTCTCCATTTAGCAGACAAGTAGATTGAGACAAAGGGATTAAAAAGGTTTTTTTAAGGGCTATGGAGCAAATCAAGGAGATGTTTCAGAACAGAATACAGTATAATGCTGTATTTATTTAATGCATCTTTGGGATGCAACATCTCATTACGCAAGACTTAAGACACCAATCTCATGATTATTGATGTGCGTGTTTTCTAGTCTGGAAGTTTTAATTTTCTCCTTTCTTATAATTTAATGGTAATAAGGAAGATCCCCAATGAAGTTGTTGGAGGACCTCTAAAGTGTTTTAAAGTTCTAAATCTATGATGCTAACTCAAATTCTGAATCTACCAGTTACAACATGTTTACCTTAGGGGAAGAGCAAAGACTCTTCTTAAGACATTTATGGGTCTGAGTTGTCTAGTTTCTTCCAATTCTGAATTTCTTGACTCAACTCCCTTCCTCATTTATGGTTACACTAACATTTCTTCTACTTTTCCTTTCTTTAATTGGGGGACATGATTGAAGAGGTGGAAAAAAGAGAACTAAAGCCTTTTGTCTAGTATTTTCTTTGAATGTAATTCATAAGTTAGAAATAGGATAAAGGAAGCATTTCCCCTAAATACTGTATAATAAAATAAGAACCAGTCAGATATACTGTCTACAAATTGCCTAGGTGGTGTACTGCCAAATAGTTTTGGTGATGCCCCAAATATTTTTTATGTTCTGTAGTGGTAGGACCAGGTTCCTCATAGTTGAAGAACCCATTTTATGGAATTCTTGAGGGATAGGTAAAACTCTGGCAAGGAAACCAATGTAAGAAGAAGTTCCTTGCCTTTCATGAATTTATTTTCAATTAACACAGTTTTTAAGATATGTCTATTGGAGAAGTTATTTTTATGTATTTCTGTCAAACAACTTTTTAACATTTGTCATAGATAAAGGAATATTAATGAGAGCTAAAAAGGAACAGAAAGAGACAGAGATAAAGGGAGACAAAGAGGTAGAAGCAGAAAGAAGCAGCAGCAGCAGATGATGATGATGAAGAAGATGAAGAGAAAGATGAAGTAGGAGAAGAGGAGAGGTAGAAGAAGAATAAGGAGGAAGAGAAGAAGAGGAAGAAGAAGAAAAGGAGGAGGAGGAGGAAGAAGAGGATGAAATGAGAGAAATAAGAAGGAAGAATAAGAAGACAGGATATTTCTATTATAGATTTTTTTAGATTAAATATAGCATAACTTCTCCACATATTCAAAGGGAAGTTATCAAATTTCCTGATACAAAACTGGCAGTGTCATGGAGATAGAAGTTTCAATAACAATGAAATGGTTTCTCTTAGCTAAGAACAAGAAACAAAAAACAGCCAGTGGAAAATTCTCACATAATAGTAAGTAGTGGCTATCCATGGCATTTCAACATCTACTACTTCTAAGCAAATTCTTTTCAGAAACCCTAATTTCACTTAAAAGAAATATGGAATTGTCTCCTTGCAGTTAGCCCATCACTTGAATGAGTTGAAAGAAGCACACAGTTCAGAGCATTCATTGACAAATGTGTTTGCATTACTTTTTTTCTTCAGCTGTCTCTTGACTCTAAGAGGATGGGATTTATTTAATTGAACTATAGCTGAGGTTAAAGTACATTGTAGACTTCTTGGCATTCACCTCCCTGCATCTAGGATTACATTGACCTAGGTTTCTTTACAAAAGAAACTCTACCTGCTTGAGGTTATATTAGGTAATATGAAGTTTAGAATCTCTCCAAAATTTGCCAAAGGAACTCACTTGAAAGAAGTATGTATCTAGATATACTATTTAATTAGAAACATCTGATTTCCACTTTCAATAGTTGGGAATTATAAATTAAACGGTATTTGGTCTTTACCTTGACCTTAGCGCCTGAACTTTAGCTTTCTTCATTGAGGAAATGTCCTGTGGGTGAGATATTTCTGGTTGGTTAATAGTTGGCTTCCAACTTTCTTTGGCATTAAAAAAAGGACAAAAAGAAGGAATCATTCTCCCTTGCTTACCCTCCCCCCTTCTCCCACACCCCCAGCATTCAGTAAAATGAAAACCACACATTTAACTCCAATCCAGCTATGAATTGTGGAACAACTATATTCAATGCAGTCAGTATTCTTCTTTGGGGTTAAATGCTATCTCTGCTTCATTTTGAGAAACTCATTTCTTAAGCCTCTCTTGGCCTCTATCTCTATCCTTCAGTTGGCCAGTCTGTTGTCACAACAGCATGTTTGTCTCTGTCTCTCTGTCTTGCCATATATGTGTCTCTTGGTGTCTCTGTCTCCCCTCTTTTTCTCTGACTCTGTCACTGTCTGACTCTGTCTCTCAAAGTGATCTATACTTTTCATTGGAACCACACATGTTCCAGAGTTGGCCAAATAGAATAGTGGAATCATAATTAGAGTTTTCATGGGTGATGGGATTTCAAATGTATTGCAATTTAAACACCTGGGTATTTTTAATTTTTTTCCCCTTGAGGATGAAATGAAGCACAGTGTCTGGTCAAGTGTTCATTCTGCTATTAAATTACATTTCCATCCTGTAAAATTTTATTTTTTCCCCTTTTCTGGTGAAGCACATTGACTTGATATATTATCCTCAATGAATTTTACTGTGTGGGCTGTACAATTTGATATTTTTCTGAGTCTTCCAGTCACTCCTGGGTGAAAGTCCTATCTTACAAAGGGAAAAAAATAGTCTTTTCCAAATAGTTTCTTACTAAATGCTTTGGTTGCATGCCAGACTTTCTAGACCAAAACCCAACTCCCATATGAAATTCAGGAGGAACTCTTCAATTCATTTATCAAATGATGATTTTAGCAAAATTGAAACCTAACATTTGTGAAACCTTAAGAGCTTCCTTGGCATTCTGGTTACCCAGACTCATTAACCTGCAATAGGATATGAAGAACACTGCTTTTGCCACCAGAGGGAGCACATATTGTTCCATGAAGACAAAGGAAAAGTAAACATGAAGACAAGCCTGTACACAGAAGTTTTATTATTTCACCCAAGTTGTGTTCTTTCCAACTCTGAAGGAAAATGACCTAGATGATAGCCAATGAGAATGACTTCACCATGGGCTCTGCTTCTGAAGCAAAAGAAATAAACTTTTTTTTTTAAACTAACTACAGTCATCAGGAGGTAGGCCTCACCAGTGTGCAAATCATTAAATAACATACAAATGAATTAACAGGAAGGCATTTTGGGTTCCTTGAAGAAAGAATTTTCTATTGAAAGACATTTATTTCTCAACACATACACACAATTGAATATAGAGCAATTATATGTGTATTTTAAAAACTACTCACACCCAATGTCCCTTTAAGAAAACATCTGAAAACTTCAATAATTTGGTGATGGCTGTTTAGATTTTTCTCCCATTACATGTAATCCGTTCCTTTTCTATGCCATTGTGTACTCTCATTTAGCTCTTGCTCATTATATTTAGGTCATAGAATCCTGTTATCAGTCTTGAGCTGGAACTAACCTCAGAAGTCACTTATTCTAGTTCCCTCATTTTGCAAATGAAAATCCTGAGACCCAGTAAGTCAAAATTGCTTTCAGAATGTCACATTGGAATTATTACATAAAAGTAAGTATTAGATCCCAGGATGTGTGATTGCAAATTCAGTATTACACCATATTGTAATGCTTCCAACTTAAGATTTTTAAGGTTTTTATTTTTAATAATAACCTTATGATATATCTAGTGTAATGTTATTACTTATTTTATGAATCAGAAAACCACAGAAGGATTAAGTGACTTGCCCAGGATTGCACCCAACATATAAGAGTTATAATCTTTATTCAAATCCAGGTATCCTGACTTCATGTTCTGGCTCCCATTTCTACTATATCATGTCTTAATAACAACATACTATCCTAATATTATAAACAAACAATTTTTATTGTTTCTTCAAAACTAGTAACCTTATAAGGGTCAAAACACCAAAGCAGTGTATGCTATCTCCTATCCTTTCCCTAAATTTCATAGGCAGAAAGCAGCAACAAAATCAATTAGAATTGATGAATGAATTTCTGCCTTTGGATAAAAAGTTCTTTTTCTTCTTTCCCACCTTTCCCTCTAAATCTTAAAATAATCGGGGATGAAACGTGATCCTTTACCTATTCTTTCTTTAAAGTCAACATTTTCAATGAATTTAATGTCAAATAGTTAACAACTACATGCTGGATATATATATATATATATATATATATATATATATATATTATATCTATGTACATATATATATATATATATATATATATATATGATCTCAGAAAGAGAAAAGTATCATCTAAGCCTCTACACTCTTATCAAAGTATTTGACAGCATTTATTGTGCCCAGATCCCTTTGGTAATAATAAATAATTTAATGTCTGTCAATGTCCTGGGGAGTCAGTTAAGACCTTATAAATGGTACAGGGATCAAAACTGTGGGTGCTCCAACTGTTACTCATGATGATTTCATATTGCAGCAGCAATAGATCTAATTGAGGTTTATATAGCAGCTCAAATATTATTTAAGTTATGTTATGTTATGTGGTCATGTCTGAGGCCACAATAACAGACTATAAGAATGATGTTAAAGGATAGTCTTGGTACCTCACAGAAGATATTCACCTTTGTCTGAGTAGAACATGCAACATCACTGGAAGTTCATTCTACCTTGAATATATCTAGATAATCTTTAGGATAGCAATTTGGGCTAATATTTGCATTACTTGAAATACTATTTGAATTCCCATTATATGGAATCCTTATCCTTTTTAAAGAGGCCTTGTCTCTTGTTACTGATGTAGTATATCACCTAGGTCTGCCTTCCTTTTACTGAAAGGACACTTTGGCCATAGTAGATTGTGACTGGAACAGACCTTGACAGAACTAGGTTAGCATCTTGAAGAGTTAAATTTAGTTCATCTTCTCAAAGGAATATCTATTCTATTTTTAAGATCCCAGAGAAGGCATTTCCAAAGCAGTTTTGAGATATTCATATTGTGGTTGATAGGTAAATGTACAGCACATTTTCCAACTCCTATTCCCAGTATTAGGCTTGGTCACAGAGGTTGGCTATTGCCTTTTCTTCAGGGATCTAGGGGCAACCCTAAAGGGTTGTGGATCATTTCTAGTAGTGTTAGTTAGGTAGCACAGTGGATAAGTGCATCTGCCTTGAAGTCAGGAGGAAGGGAGTTCAAATGTGGCCTCAAACACTTCCACTTAACTGCTGTGTGACCTTGGACAAGTCACTTAACCCTGATTGGTTCTCATCTAGGGTAATCTTCAGTTGTCCTGATTCATATCTGACCACTGAACCCAGATGACTCTGGAGGAGAAAGTAAGACTGATGACTTAGCACGGCACTCCCTCACTCAAATTCAATTCATGTGCTTGTCATAGCATCACATTCTTGATGCTGTGTTCTTTGAAAATGAAGGACAAACATCATTATTATTATTCTTCATAAGTACCCTCTGTTGATCATTCAATTAATATCAACCACAGTTAATTATTTTTTTACATAGTGATATTAACTAATTATAGTAAGAATAGATGGTACAACTATCCCCTTAAAAATTCAGAGTGCATTATTCCTCAAGTAATTATAAAGTTGAAAGGAAAAATGATTTAGCCTCTTGTTCAATGAAAAACTTTTTTTTTCCTTCCTGGAGTTCTCATAAAGTTCTGAGGTATGTATAGCTCTCTGTTGGATGTTAAGGGCTTGTGTTATTATAGAGTATGAAATTACACCAAGGTCATTCTTCATGAAGTTGCCTTTTCTTATGATGCTTTTGGTGGTGCTTTATTACTGTTCTAGTCTTTCTGATGGCATAGTTTAAGCAGGAAACATTATAGAATGTGACATTCTTTCCTCCACTTCACCTTTACCAAATCCGATTCAAGTGATGAGAGTTTTCTGTCTAAAAGAGCTCCCAAAGCTGAACTCCTTCTCTGATATTCAGAGGTATGTACAATTCTTTTAATCAATCCTAGTAACTTTGTCATCTGATTTTACCCAAGGACTCCCCAAATTCATTAACTGAGTTTTTTGAAACTAATTTATGCCTTGATTAATTGAAGCATCAATACCTTGGAATTATTCACACTTACTTTATGACAATTGATTGATTCATTCTGTATCTCTAAGAAGGAGAACTGCTCACCAAATAAAGGTACAAGGAGATATATAATATCTTGTTATTTACATTAGAGTTGGTATCCAGGACATTTGTCTTAGAGATAAAACATGAACCAATTTCTGAGATTACAATAAACCTCCACTAAAATCTTATATTGATTTCTTATTATGTTAAAGAGATGGCTCTCAATTTTTGAAGACTTTGCTATCAAGTTCAAGAAGGAAAGACTTTGAGTAGATTCTTTGGTGGATCAAACATTCTTTGTCTGAGAAGCAACCTACCAATATTCTTAGAGACTCATCACTGGACCGGTGTCATGGTGATGAATTTTTTGACTATTACAACTCCAAATAACATTGAATTATAGAAGAGTTATGACCTTCCAAATTGGAAGGGAATTCTAAAATCATTTAGTCTATCTTGAATGAGAATCTCTTATATAAAATGCAAGTGGTTTATCTAGTCATTGCTTGAAGACCTCTAATCAAGAGAAACATTGTCTACTGAGTCAGCATTATATACTTTTGGACTGTTCTAATTCTTGGGAAGTTTTGCCTTTACACCAAACTTAACTTTTCCTTTCTGAAACTCTTACCCATTGCTCTAAGATTTGTCTCTTGGGATCAAGAAAGTCAGATATATCTTCTACATGACAGTCTTTCAAATAATTGAAAGGAGCTATGAAGGAGTTTATTATCTTATAAATCAATGATCCTCTTCAATCCTTCTTTTGCCAATTCATTTTTTTTTTTTTGGTAAGGCAGTGGGGTACAGTGACTTGCCCAAGATCACATAGCTAAGTAATTTTTACGAGTCTGAAACTGGATTTGAACTCAGATCCTCCAGACTCCAGGGTTAGCACTCTATCCATGGTGCTCCCTAACTGTAACCTTTTGCCAATTCTTTAAGATTATCTTAATATAATGTGAAATTTTGAATCCATTAAATTATAGCTCTGAAGGAAATGGTAATATCTTCAAAAATATCAATTTTCCATATTATTTCAAAAGAAGCTAATTTCAGAAGATAATCTTTAACATGATATTTAAAAAAGTACATGTCCCTAGATCTTGTTATCCTTTTTTCCTTATGTAAAGAGAAGATATAATATGTTAATTTAAATTTTTTTTCTGAACACAGCTCTTTTTCATCCGTGGTAGATTATATACCAATTAGATATGACAATGACTTCCAAACCCAGATTTTTTGAAAGTTATTCTCATAAATATCAAAATAAATAAAGATATGAATATTCTTAGGAAGAGGCTCAAATGATTTCTTAGAAATCAACAAATGTCACATTTTAAGAAAGTAAATGAATTTTAAACATATGAATGGACTTTCTCTTATAACATGCATACATTGAAAACTTAGTGGAGTAATATACTCAAGAGAACTTGGAGATGTCAGAAAACTATAGACTTGAACTGGAATCCACCCCAAATCTTTTGTTACATCCAATACACTTGTATATTTGGTTTTTTTTTTTGTGGTGGTGAAGACTTAGAAATTAAGGAATGCCTATCAATTGGGGAATGATTGAACAAATTCTGTTATATGAATGAATGGTATATGAATGAATGTATACTATTGTGCTAGAAGAAATGAGCAGAAAACCCTGGGAAAACTTACATGAACTGATGCTGAGTAAAGTGAGCAGAACCAGGAGAACACTGTACACAATAACAGCAACATTGTGTGATGATCAACTATGACTGGCTTAGTTCTTCTCAGCGATACAGTGATTCAAGACATTTCAGAAGAAAGCATGATGAAAAATGTTATCCACATCCAGAGAAAGAATTCTGGAGTTTGAATGCTAATCAAAGTATATTATTTCCATAATTTTTGTGTTTACTCTTTCTTTTTTGTTCAGTTTCTTCTTCCACAACATGATTAATGTGGAAATATGTTTCCGTGATTGTACTTGTATAACCTACATCAGATTGTTAGACATCTTGGGGAGGGGAGGGAGGAATGTAAGAAAAAATTTGAAACTCAAAATCTGGGTAAAAAAAATGAATGTTGAAAACTATCTTCACATGTAATTGGGATAAATAAAATACTATTAAAAAACTCAATAGACTTGTGTTATTTGTATTTTTCAATGATGGTGCTTTCCCTAAGAGCCAGCTCCAAATGCCACTTGCAATTAAAGTTACTATTTTTAAATATATTCCATGGTTTATGGTAAGGCTCTTTTTTTCCTGTTTAAACTTCCAGGTTGCTCTGCTTAACAGACCAAAGTTTCAATTTCTTTTAAATTTGGATAACATGATAGTCAAGTCAAACAGTTGTGGTCTTCAAGATAATATTTACACTAAGGCAGAAGAGGCCTATGAAAGAAAAAAGGGCAAAGAAAAATAATGTTCAGGTCATTATGGTCATGTGGAAATGATTCTGTAAAGGAAGTAGAATAATGTAAATGTCTTAGGTAGTGTCTCATTGAGCCTGAGAGGTCCAGTCAATTCAGCCAACTGTGTTTGTGGTGTCAGGAAAATATAACCTGAGAATGTCATCTACATTAGCATGGGTTCAGAGCTCAAAAGAAGTTGGAGTATATGACAATAAAATAAATATATAAGTAAGAGGGAGAATTGTTTTCAATTAAATCCAACAATTCCTTTAAAAAGTAAAAAAGTCATAGGTGTGTGATTCCTGCAAGATCATTTGGCCCTGAAAATCAACTTTTTTTTTTTTTTATACATTTTCACCTTAGGAGGGAAGGTCTGATAGAAATTTGGTGGGCTGGTAATCATTCAAAAATACCTAATTCAAATTTGAAAATAAACTAAACAAAATAAAAAAAACTCTATTCCATGATTTAACCATTTAGAATTTCATTGATAACTGTTTTGACCAGGTCTGTAGTTTCAATAATATAATAATAGTACTGCTTAAAAGTTTGCATAATCACTTGCATTTTACATATGATATCTTGATCCTCACAGCAACCTTATGAGATAACTGCTTTTATTATCTCCATTTTACAGATGAGGACACTGAGGCAGAGAGAGAGAGAGAGCGCGTGCGAGAGAGAGAGAGAGAGAGAGAGAGAGAGAGAGAGAGAGGTTAGTATTTGCCAAGGCTCACATAGCTAAATATTTGAGGAGAGATCTGAATTCAAGTCTTCTTAATTCCAAATATTTTATTCAGTAGGCTACTTCCAGAGAAGAAATTCCTGTCATTGAAGATCAAGACCTCCTCTGTGACTTTTAGTTCCATAGAGTTGTTTGAGGCTTTCAAGAAGTTAAGTGATTTGTTTACAGTAAACCAGATAATATATCTCAGATTTGAGACTTGAACCCAGGTCTTCTTGACTATCTATCCTGATTATTTTATAATCAAACAAAAAAAGGCAGAATAATGATGATGCTAGTAGTTAATACATATTTATTTTCCTTTAGTGTTTCTAAAGCACATTATAAAGCTTATTTGATATTTTGGACAGTTCAGTCAGATAGTTGCCAACATTATGGACATTTTACAGATAAGGAAACTGATACCTAAAATATTTAAGTGACTTGACCAACTTCAGGTAACTGGTGCCTGAGGCAGAATTAAAATTGAGGCTTTCAAGACACTTTCCTCTACCTCCTTTAGAAAAGATTAAGAGATCAAATGAAATAAAATGACTGGGATCACAGAAATTCCATTATTGGTTCTCCAGGTCAAGGAGACTATTGATAATAAGCCAGTTCTTATATACAAAAGGGCATATTTCTATTGTTTGTCTATGGGAAATAATGTTTTGATTCAAGCTACAGTTCTAATTGTTATCACTTAGTGGATAAAGGCATGTCCCAAGTTATATCCTAGACTTGACTTCTTTTTCACTAAATGCTATTTCTACAATGAACAAACATAGCAAAAGAGCAAGTTATTCATCCAAGTTAATTTATCCATTTATCTAATTTGATAACAAAACAGAAAACAGAGAAGATAACATCTACCAGAATATATAGTAAATTAACTCTCCTATTTGCATGAGATAAGAAAAAAAGCAAGACTCAGACCCAAAGGGGGAATTTTCTGAAGGTTGAAGTATAGAAAGATGAAGGTAAGAAGATGATCAAGTTCCTAGCTCTTCTATATTTCACTTTCTTCTCAGGATCTTTTTCTTCCTTCAAGGACCTTAAGGGAGTTTGGAATCATATATTCTCTCTTTTGAAGATGGACACTAGACTAATATCTCTTTTCTCCTACCTCTTTCCAAGCTTTCTCCTAACAAAGACAAGCAGTACTGAGTAATTAGTCTCCACCAATCAAATGCCTCATAATCCAATAAGACCATGGAGAGACAGGTTAGCTTTACCATATTGTCACATTGTTGCCATTAAATTACCCTACCCATACAGAAGAAAGGTCAAGTTTTCCCATTGTATTCAGACCATCACCATTGTTGTTTCCTATTACATTAAGCCCATGGGATGAAGATGGTTTTGGAAAAGGCAATAAGAAGAATGTCTTTGTGACTCCCCTCACCATAATCATCATGTTGTGCAACATTTACGATGAACAACAGCAATCAGTTTCATTCAAATGGTCTTTCAATTATGGATTACACCATATTCAAGATCTAGGTCAGGGTTCAGAAAACACAGTCAGTTCACTCTGGTTCCTGCTTCTTACAAGGTTCCTAGCTTTAGGTTCTGTTCACATTTGATTCAGTCTCATACTCTTTGTCCTAGGATGGAGCCTGAGACCTCAACCAAGAGGTTGTCTGGGAAGATTTTGTTTAAACCTTCCCATCCATTTCCCTATGGAAAAATGACTCACCAGAATTTCTCCTTTGTATTTCATTATCATTATTCAGTTTGATGCTCTTCCTTGATTTTGGTGGGTATTAGAGTGAGAAAGCTCAATATACCTCCTCCTCCTACTCCATCATATTTCCCCGTAGATCTAAATAGTTTCATTTTAGTCTCAATCAATTAAATATTTCAATGTTATTATAAGGACTTCAGTGCAGTACAGTTACCATATATGAATACAATTGCCATTTATACTAGTTTTCTGGCATTTAGAATAATCCTGAAAGTCTTGCTGATGTCTCTTTTAGTTTTTACTCTCTCTAATCTTCCTGAAGGTGTGGATTTGAGGAAGGAACCAGCCAAAGTTGACATCTTTGCTACCCTACTCCTCTCCATAGCTATATAGAAACACCTCCACTTTTCTCATGGTAGTTTTGCAACCACAGTGGAGAGATGAGATATAAATATATGGTGAGGTTCATTGGAAATGATTGAATGGTAGACATTAAGAATGCAATATCTTGAACATCATCAGGAATGTTTGTTCTTCATTTTTGAAGAAGATTGCAACATCAGGGAGGTGATGCTATGACAAGCACATGATTTGGATTTGAGTGAGGGGTGCTGTGCTAAGTCAACAGCCTCACTTTCTCCTCCAGAGTCATCTGGATCCAGTGGCCAGATTTGAATCAGGAAGACTGGAGATGGTCCTGGTTGTGAGGAAATCAAGGTTAAGTGATTTGCCCAAGGTCACTCAGCTAGTAAGAATCAAGTGTCTGAGAGCAGGTTTGAATTCAGGTCCTCCTGACTCCAGGCTGGTGCTCTATTCATTGCACCACTTAGCTGCCCCTCAGTGGTATCCCTAAGGAATTGTTACTGACCATGTGTTTTTAAACATTTTTATCAATAAGAGGCACTATAGCTTTGTGGATAGAAAGTTGGCTTTGAAACCAGGAAGATTTGAGTTCAAGTAACTTCTCTGATGAATTCTGACTTTGTGACCACTCAACCTCTCAGTGGTCTAGGCAAGTCCAAAATCTTAAGTTGTAGAGAAGCTGTGGGCCCTGTTTTTTTAGGATAATTTTCCTTTCCTAGGATTCAACTTTAAATAGGTGTAATATTCTTTCCTCTCAATGATTTAGATAAATCAAAGATGCTCAAGTTATCAAATCTGCATATGATATGAAGCATGAATAGATAATTAAAATGGTGAATGACTGAGTTAGAAATCAACAGAAGAACTCATCTAGGTAAAATGTGAGTTGAATCCACTAGGATCAAATTTTAATTCAAATAAATGTAAAAAGTCTTTTAAAATAATTTTACTTATTTAAGGCTATGGGGTTAAGTGCTCATCCAAGGTCACACAATCAGGCAATTATTAAAAGTCTGAGTCTAGATTTGAACTCAGGTCCCCCTGACTCCAGGGTCTGTGCTCTATTTACTATGCTATCTAGCTACCCCTAAATTACAATTATGTTAAAATATTAACTTCACAAGAACAGATGGGAGAGGCATATAGCTAGATATTCAACACAAATTATGTGGCTACTCTACCTTATGAGATACTGTGTGAGTACATGTGATGCACTATTAACAGAAAGACAAAATGAAATGGAATAGTCTCTACTTCCAAGGAACTTTTATATCAATGGGCATCATAAGGATTTGTGGAATATGGCCTTTCCCACTGGTACCTTTCTGAGAGGACACAGGTTCTTCTGAAACAGGTGGGAGTGTACTCTGAGATCAATATGTATGAAGTAATTCAACAACCAAAAAAAGAAACACAAAACCCTCATACAATTCCAGTCTGCACCAAAAGAGGCAAAGTTCAGGATTAAGTATGTAATAATGCAATTGTTCCTGATCCTAGTCCGACCGTATTGGGAACAATGCATTTGGTTTTTAGAAAGAACATGAATCAATTCAATAATAATGAGAATTTGGCAGTAATGACTCTGTGTATTTGTGTGTTTGTGTGTGCGTGTATGTGTGTGTGTCTAAGGGAGAAGAAGAGTATTAACAGCTGGGACAAAAGGTGGGCTAGTAAAGATATCCTATAGGGATTGACATGAACTGAAATAAAGTATAGACACCTATAAATCATTATTTTGGAGTTAAGGAGGAAGATGATTGCATGTGAATTAGATAGAGGTGAAGTATTAGAAGAAACCTTTTTCTCAGACCTCTGGCTCAGTTTTTCTCTAAATTAATATAGTAGATAATATTTGAGATATTTAAAAGTTTAGGTGGTTTCATTTCTATTGTCTAGGACTATAGGCTCGTAGTCATCAAAGTGGGAATTTAGGAAAACCTCCAGATAAACCAAGCTATACTCCTCATCCTGGTTTCAGTTAACATAGATCTGTCAGGCCTCTGCTCTATGTGAGGAGACACAGTTAGTACATTAGTGACAATAGGCAGTGCCATGAAAATGTCATTTGTGTAATATTTCTAGCAGGATCAAAAGAAGAGTGAGAATCTGGTGTAAAATCCTGTAATTAGAAGCCTTTTGATCCTGTTTAGTTAAACCAAGTATTCTGGTTTATGCAAGACTTAAATATGTACCTGATATTCTGGTTATTTAGACAGATATTACTCTAATTCTCATTTTTTTTTTTTGAGATTCATCCTCTGAATGCTTAGTGTTCTATGCAAGAATGTTTATTTTCCTATTGTGGCTTGGCATTCAGTTAAGAACAAGGAAACAACAGACTGTTTATATAGAGGAGAGCAAAGACCCTCCCTTTAGAAGAAAAACAGGATAATCATATCTCCCTGAGCCATGAAACTCTGAGTCTTTCTATGGTCTTGAACAAGTTATTCAATCTATCCAAGCCTCAGTTTCCCCATATTTAAAATGAGGGGATTGGATTAGATCTCTAATATTTCTCCCAGTTTTAGCTATATGATCCTATGAGTTAGATTACAAAATATGTCAGTAACCTATAGACCGTTTGCTAAGAATTTCTCATTGAATTTTAATGGCATTTATAGTAAGAGATTCTAGAGTAAGCTTAACATTCCAATTGCCGCTTATATGAGTAGATGGTAATTGTGATTTCTCTCATGTTTACGCCTTTAGACGTTAAAAAAAGACAGATGAATATTTTAAATCTGTATTCAACAACTAATTTTCTTTTAAGAAGATGGAACAGCTGAACTCTTAGTTCTTTTGATTCTTTTGATTCAAACTTTGTCTATTCAATGTTACAAAGATTGGTGGGTTGAATCAATTTAATAAAAAAATATACTTTAGGAACAATTTAATTAAATGAAACTCACAGACATGAATGGTCAACTTACTCATAACAATTGTTCTATTAGTTTTGTGTAGTCATAATCTCTATGACATTTTTATCATCATGTGCCAGGTGCCTTCTTTTATTTTTATATTTTTTAAAGAGAGAGATTAATGACACAGTGAGGACAGACTTGTTCCTAACATGATATGAGGGATATAGGGATGTAGATTCAGAAATAGAAGGTAACTCAGAAGCCATCTAGCCCTACTCACTCATGTTACATGTAAGGCAACTGAGACCTTGAGACACTAAGTGATTTGTCCAAAGTCACCAGGTAATAAGACGTGAGTTTCAATCTTATCCAAACTTTGTTTCTACTCCAATGTCTAGCCTAGAGTTCCACACACAACAGATATTTAATACATTTGTTGATTTGAAAAAGGTCCAGAAAATGAGATGATTTTCCAGGGCTTTGTACTTTGGGAGACCCTAGAGGTAGCTAATGGCTAGATGGGCAAATTTTTTTTTTTGCTTCAAGATGTAGAATATCTTCATACTTCTTTGGGAACTTAGAATAACTCTTTCCTGAAGTAATTCTGAAGGTTTCATTATTGACAGTCATTTGTCATATTTAGCATCCATTTCCACTGTTTAAGGCTGCCCTTAGTGTTAATATTAGTCAAGTTTCACCTTAAAATTCTTTTTAAAAAGATGTATGAAGAAAGGTTTGCTGTTTTTTCATCTTTTTCTTTTTAAAACACCAGTACTCTCCTGATGATGGCATATGACTGTGACTCACAGTTGAGATGCCCGTGAGAGCAATAGAGATGGGTGGAAATCAGAAGATTGCATCATATAAGCAACAATGACGGGAATATAAGAAGTAGTGGGGAAAGACAAAAAAGAGGATATGTATGTCACGAAATAAAGGCGTGTGAAAGTAAAGGAAAATAGAATACTGCCCTGGCACCCAAAATATCAAAAGAACCAAAAGATTTCATAACATTGGACAGATGCTCTATAGAGGATTTATGAAAGGGCTGGATAAGAATGATGAAGAATAAGAAAGTTGTGATCTATACCTAGGGAAGGCATATCTCAGATTTATGGAGCAATTCACACCAATGGATTTCAGGCACCTAGTACAGTTAGCAAAATATGAATCACTTCCTTCAGAATAGATCAGTTATGCCATTATTGTGGTCACTGACAAGAGTGAGCAATGTTGCTGAAATTTCATTTTGGGTTAACCTTTTTGAACATAAGTCATTTGAACAGTTTATTTATGATACTTAAATCTTAAAAAAAATCCTTTGATTCATAAAGGAAATTGTTTTGGTCTCTCTGTTCCTTAATACTAAAGACACTGAATCATTTTGTTAAATGGATATAGCAGATCAACAGTATAAATGAAAAAATAAGATGGAAATCACAGTGGAAACAAAGCTACACAATCTCAGTAAATATATGAAAAGAAATACAATATATAATAGTAGCTAATCTTTATGAAACATTCTGAACTCCTTAGAGAAAGGTGTTGCCTAAAACATAAATAATACAGAGATATTTTCTCCACATTCTCATATCCTTTTCCAGACATAGTTTCAAAATGTATAGGGCTTCAAATTTCCATCTGACCAAAATTTTATTAGGGGGAAGCCTCAAGAAAGGTTCCTATTGGGAACATAGAGTGAACCCACTCATACCTACCAAGACCACATTGTTTTCCCATCATCTTCAATGCCTGAATCCTTTCTTCAAGAAGTGAACTCTCCAGATTTTTCTTGAAAAGAACCTTGAAAGATAATTCTCATCTCCATCAATCTAGCTTACTCAGGGAAGTGATTTGAAATACTACTTTTATTATCCCAGGATACACATAGTCAACAAAGGCAATGAGAATTATTTATTGTTAAAAACTAGATTAACTTATTTTATAGCCTACTAGTGGAGTTGGGAATTGGTGGTGTTGGGAGGTCCCAGACCTTGTTTCCCATGTGTTTCATTGCCTGATGCTTCTTTAACATACATAACTAGTCTTTATGTGGCTTATAGCATGGTCAAGGTTACTATTTAAGCATCATAGGGAAGGAGGTAGCCCACAGGTTATATGATGAGGGTGTTTCTGGGTATAATGAGGAGTGTTTCCTTAGTAAAATTTTGTTTTGCTTAAGGGTTTAGAATGTAAATTTTTGTGATTATCTGTGTCATACACCAAAGCAGGCTATTCTTTTTCAACAATGTCCTATTTCTTGAAACTTTCTCAGGAAGAACATTTTAATTTACTTTGCAAATAAATGACTCCAAGCCACAGAGTAAGATTTATGAGGTCAAAGTTTTTCAGAATATGCTATTGTTTCAGAGCATTGAGAGAGAGAGAGAGAGAGAGAGAGAGAGAGAGAGAGAGAGAGAGAGACAGAGAGACAGAGAGACAGAGAGAGACAGAGAGACAGAGAGAGGCAAAGAGAGAGACACAGAGAGACAGAGAGACAGAGAGACAGAGAGAGGCAGAGAAACATACAGAGACAGACAGATAAACATTCAGGCAGAGATAGACAGACACCCACAAAGACACAGAAAAAGATAGAAGAAAAAGGCAGAAACACATAGAGACAGACAGAAAAAGCAGTCAAATGGACAGAACAGGAGGAAGGAAGGAAAGAAGAGGAGAGAGACAGAGGAAAAGGCATGAAGGGATGGGAAAGGAAGGCATAAAATGAGGATGGAAGGAAGAAAGAAAAGTTTAATATAATGTCACTAGACTCCTGTTGCTAAGAATTTTTCAAAAACAATTTCATAAAGTATTCTAAAAATCCTGTTCACATTTTCTGATATCACAAATCTTTATGGCATTCTTTGTTTTCTTTGTTCATGGAGTTAGATTCAGAGAATTACCTACCTTTAGAAATATGCTGTAAGTATGGAATCTCAGGGTGTTTTTGTGTGTGTGTGTGTGTGTGTGTGTGTGTGTGTGTGTGTGTGTGTACTGAAAGGAGTAGCAGAAGCTATTTCTTTACGTTTACAGCTTGGTTTTGATTAGCTCTGCTCTGGTTTCTCTCAGGTCTTAGGCCCTCAGGCCAGTGCTTCTTTGCATTGCTGTATTAGGCACCATTTTATTTCAGAGAACACATTTTCTTAACAGACATGAGATTCAGCCATTCATTGTTTGGTCTGCCATCTGTCTTCAGTGGGGCATCCTGCCAGGTAGTCCCTTACTGGCTAGACAACATAGGAGGCTCCTGAAAGCAAAGTTATTTTAGCAAAGGTCAGTGATCACTTTCCCTCAATAAATTGTCTCCAGATCTATGCTGCATCAGAGGATAACAAACAAAAATGTGTGTCTTGCTAAATCAATTCAGGTTTGGCTGGACTATGTTTCTCCCTTTCTCTACCCACTCTTCATTCTCCAAACTGCCCTAGGATGTCAGCCAACAGAAATCACTAATGCAGAGAAGTCCTACTTCTGCTGAAGACTGGATAGAATGCAAATATAGACATTCATACAAGTGACTTCTGCCTATATGGCAAATCTACAGGCATCTTATAAAAATATTTTGCTGTTGTTCAGTTGTTTCATTCATATCCAACTCTTCATGACCTCATTTGGGGTTTTCTTGGCAAAAACTATTGAAGTGATTTGCCATTTCCTTTCCCAGCTCATTTTGTAGATGAGAAACTGAGATAAACCGAGGTTAAATGACTTACCCAGGGTCATTCAGCTAATAAGTAACTGAGATTGAATTTGAATTCAGGTTTTCTTGATTCCAGAACTTATAAATAAAACAAAGCTAATGAATAGGAGAATAACAAATGCTGTGCCCACAGTAAGGAAAATCTGCACTTTTTAATGCTATGGACAAAGAGACTGAAATGCTATGAAATATCCACAAATAACATCTAAAACATCCACTATGTAGAAACTCCAAATGCTTTTTCTCATGTTTCACATGTGACCAGGATGAACATAAACAGAAAATATGATGAATTTTAAGTTTTAGGAGATTCATGGATTCAAATCCCTCCTCTCATTCTAATTAACTGTGAAATGGGTCACATAATCTTTCTAAACTTCAGTTTCCTCCTTTGTACTATGTGAGTGTGTGTGTGTGTGTGTGTGTGTGTGTGTGTATGTATTTATCTGTATTAACTCTTATGATTGCTTTGTTTTTATTTATTTTGTTAAATATTTCCTAATCATATTTTAATCTGGCCAGACATTATTCCAGATTATTTGTGGGCTGTTTGTAGCCTGCCTCAGGTTCTGAGTTTGACATCTCTGCTCCAGAGCCCTTAAGGGAAAAAAAGATGAAAGAGATTAAAGGATGAATAACTGCTTACAATAATAGCTGAGTTTTATGCAGTTCATTAAGATTGCTAAAGTTCTTTTAAAATGCATTTTTATTCAATCCTTATAAAATTTCAGCTACATTTTGAGTTTTATTGAATATTATTCCTCTTTATTTACACACTTCTCCTTTCTCTCAAAGTAACTTGCTGCTCTTTGGACACAAAATCTTTTTCCTTTGTGCTTTTATGAAAATGTTTTCATGTATGGAAAGTAATTCTTCTTCATGACTATCTTATAGAATCCCTTATTGTTCGGTTACTTTTCAATCATGTCTCAAGTACCCCATTTGAGGTTTCCTTGACAAAGTTATTGGAGTGCTTTACTGTTTCTTTCTCTTGATAATTTTATAGATGAGGAAACTGAGACAAACAGAGTTAAGTGACTTTTTGAGGGTCCCACAGTTTGTTAATATTTGAGGTCAGATTTAAATTCAGGAAGATCAGTTTTCCTGACTCTAGGCTCACGTTATCTACTGAGTCACCAAGCTGCCCATAGAATACCTAGCATCCTCCCCATAGGTCAGACTACTTATATGAACACTCTCTTGATACTCCTAGTTAATATTCCATTTTCTCTTGTGAGGAACGTAGGTGAAGCATTGGATAGACTAGTGAATTTGGAGTCAGAGAAATCTGAATTCAAGTCATATCTCAAACAAGCTACCTAGCTACTTTCAGCCTCACTTTCCTCAACTATAAAATGGGAATAAAACCAACATTTAACTTTCAGGGTTGTTGTGAAGTTTAAAAGAGATAACATGTAAAAATACCACTTGAAAAAATACAGATTGCTGCCAGGAAAAATAGCAAACAAACAAAAAATTAGACTGCAAAACCCCAAAGACACCTAGTGATTAAATTGAACAATTAAACTGAGAAACTAGTTCTGCAAACACCTGGGGGGGGAAATCATTTAAATATAAAAAAGGAAATTTGAATAACACATTTTTATGCTGTACCAACAGAAAAAACGTAGGAAGCAATGGAATAATATGTTCTAAAGAGCATGGAGATTAGCAACGAAGCTCTAGGTGACCTTTCATACAAAACTGAGCTTAATCCTAAGTGAAAGCCATGGAATTCACTAGTGAAGAGATATTTGAAAGAACATTAGAAAGTAAACCAGATTTGAAAAGATTATTTGTTTCTAGAATCACCCCCCAGCCGAAACAGAAATGCAGACCAGGTGAATGAATGCCGCAATCTGGGGTAGCAAAAGCAAGATAGTTATAGTGGCCGGATCAAAAAGGGACTTCTCTCTAAATGTATACAAGAAACCAGGGATGAAGTCAGAAATCAGATAAAGGTAACAGTGGAGTAGTGGATCTGGGATATTATGCATCAAACCTTACAATACTGTGCCTACTGGTAGATCAATTTTTTTCTTTGTGGGACTATATTGCAACATGAGAAAGTAAATGAAAGAGGAGAGGGCAGAAGAGTTTAGAAGGTAGTGTATATGTGTGAGTCAAAATGAAGGCTAATAATCTCTGGGATCTCTTAGAAAGAGAAGAACTTTTAAGGAAATGCATGAGGAGGGGAGAAGGATTAAAAAAGAGGGGAATAGAGAAAGACCTTATTTTAGTCAGGGTAGGGGTTTCACTAATGAATGATTTTTGAGATGAAGGGAGATGGGTCTTGTCAGCTTTGATTTGATACTTGAAAAGAACACTCATCTTGCTTTGGGAATGAAGGAGTTGGAATTCTTGGGGAGTGGAGGGAAACAACTGACATGAGGGAGGACTTAGATTCCAAGAAAGATATTAGATAAATGGGGAAATATGGCAATTATCTGTTACCTTAAAGGAATTGGCATTTTTGGTGGAAGTAAGACACAATGGAATAGGAGGATCTGTGGGGCAAGTTCTACAAGGCAGTGGCAGAAATTGCATAGAGGGGAAAACTCAGAATGGATAACTTGGAAGTTTTGATTGTGTGAAGAATATAAAGAATAGGGAGACAAAACTCTGGGTTCATGAACCAGAGAATGAAGGTCTAGAGTATTCAGAAACAGAGAATAGATGATGAAGTTAGAAAATATCTCTTGAAAGGGAAATAATATATAAAATAAAGATATTAACAGGGCTTGTTGAAGGGGAAGGGGGGAAAAAGAAGAATTTGTTTGATAGAGGAAAAAAGTGGATAAATTAAATAATAAAATACAATCAGAAAAGTAAAAGAAATCAATAAGTTAAACTCCAATAGAGTAAAGGGTTACAAACAGATTTCTATTTGTATCTACATATTTTTAGGGATGGGAGACAAGGGTAAAACAACCAGTTTTTAAGCTAACATAATAGAAGAAATATAGAACTGATTTTACAATAAAAGAGAAAAAATTCACAACTTTAAAACCTAACATTAGGAAAATATAAATCTAATTCTCATAACTTTAAAGGTAAATAGATTAAACAAGACAAAATCCTTAAGAAGTGAGATAGGCTAGGATACCACAAGCCTACAGTCTACTGCTTGCAATAAATATATTTAAATACAAAGACTAATACAAAGTAAAATTGAAAAATGGAAATTATTTTTTTACCATGCATCAAATGATTCCATAGAGTTGCAATCATATTATCTGACAAAGTAAAACTCAACACTCAAAAACCAAAATAAATAACTAAATTACACAGTGTTGAAAGAAATCATAGACAAAAATCCAGTATCAGTTATTTATCAGTTATAAACTTATATACTCCAAAAAAACTTAGTATCCAAATTCATAAACATTAGTTAATCTTTAAGACATAGGCTGTACCACAGTAGTGATAGATTTCAATCTCTCTCTGTGTCTCTGTCTCTCTGTGTCTCTGTCTCTGTCTCTCTCTCTCTGTCTCTCTCTGTCTCTCTCTCTCTCTCTGTCTCTCTCTCTCTCTCTCTCCCCTCCCTTCTCTCTGGGTGTCTGTCTCTTTCACTCTATCTTTTTCCTCTGCTTTGGAAAATTCTAATAGAAAGACAAACAAAAGGGAAGATACGGAACTGAGTGAAATGCTGGAGGGCCTAGAACTAAAAGACTTTTGGGACCTTCTAAACTGAGCTGTAAAAGTTTATATGCACACACACAGACAGGCGCACACACACAAACACACGCAATTTCTTAACTTCACTTGGAATTTTGCAAAATTTGATCATAGATTAGGATACAAATGTATTGTAAATAAATATAAAAGGCAAAAATGGTAATTACATCCTTTATATTCTGTAACATAATAGAAATAATCATTGATTCAGGAACCACTAACAAAAGAAATATCCAAATTGGAGACCCAACAGTAAAATCTTAATTAATGAATAAGTCAAGCATTCAATAGTAAAGTGATAAATAATTATGTAAAAGAAAATGATAATGATAAAATATCAAAATTTCTGGGATGTTGCTGAAGTAACATCTGAGGGAAAATCATAGTTTTCCAAATATATCTTAGCAAAATAGAAAAAAAGAAGTGGTTAATGAACTGAGTATGTGTTCAAAAATTAGAAAGTGAAAGAAAATCAAAACTAAAATAAAGACAAAAATGTAAATATTAAAAGTCCAAAGATATATTCTAATAGAAATGATAAATAAAAGTGGAAAGATTAATGAAATTTCTAACTTTTAGCTAACTGATTAAAAAGGATAGAGAATAAAATAAACAAAACAGAAAAAGTTAAAATCACCACAAACCCATTAGAAATGAAAAAGAATAACCAGAATATATTATGCACAGCTATATGCATAGGTTAAAAACGGAGAACACAAAAGATATAAAGGAATAATTTTAAAAAAACATCAGAAACTATCAGACAGAGATCTTAAATAACCCAATATCAGAAAACTAAATAGGTCCAATAGGGGAAAAGACTCATGATCCTAATAGATTCAAAGGAGAATTCTGTCAAATTTTTAAAGAGCAATTATTATACAGTTTTCACTAATGATTTCCCCAAATTGAGAGACAATTTTTCCTATCAGAATTCTTTTATGAAACAAATATAGTCCAAATACTTAAAGCAGGGAAAGCCAAAACATAGAAGGAAAACTAAAGTCAAATATCATTAATAAATACTAACTTAAAACTTTTAAGCATAATCCTATCAAACAGACTATACTAATTTATCTAAGGACATTCATTATGACCAAATAGAATTTATACCAGGGATTTTAAGAGCTCAGCATTGGCTAAACAGTTAACATAATTAAATGGTATTAAAATACAAAACAACTGAAATCACATGGTTATGGCAATAAATATAGACAGTGCTTTTGAGAAAATATAAGTGCTAAAATACCTACCACATATTGACATAGAGAAACCTCCTTTAGATCGTAAAAAAATTTATTAAAATAAAAAGCAAGTATTTTCAAGGAGGATACACTAGAACTTTCTTCAAGAAATCTGGGAGTGAAATATGTCCATTCTCCTAGAATTATTTGATTGATAGAGTTCTAGAAATGCTAGCAACAGAATTAAGAGGTAAATAGTAGGGAACATTTTCCTCATTGTTATGATATAATATGATGATTTGATTGGAAAATCCTTGAGATCAGTAATGATATTAATTAAAATAATAGTTTTATCAATGCTACAGACTACAAATAACCAGTAACATTTCTACATAATAACAAAACCTATGAAGGAATAATAGAAGCAAAATGTAATTTCAAGCATCTTTAAAATTGACCTATTAATACACAGTAGAAGAATTGCATAGATTCAATTACAGAGTTCTCCTTAAATAGATAAAGAATAACTTAAATAGCCAGATGGATACTCCATGGTTATTGGTAGACCATGTTAATATAATAAAAATGGCAAAGTTATCAAAATTAATTTGTACATTTAATGCTATGTCAACAACATGACCAATAATAAAGAAAATAATTAAAAATAAATAAAATGAAATTAAATTTATTTAAAAGACCTCAAAGATCTGGAATAGCAAGGGGAGTGATGAAAAAACAAGGGTGGAGTGATAATAATTCTTTCATATTTCAAATTACATTATAAAGCAGCATTCTTTGAAATAATTAGGTATTAGTTAAAAAAGAGAGAGAGAGAGATCAATGCAATAGGATGGTCAAGGGAAAATCAATAAACCAGTGTCTGATATCGTGGGGAAAAAAACTACCTTGGAAAACTTTTTTTTGATAAAAATTTTCAGTGAAAACAGCAAAGAAATTTGTCATATATTCCATATATTCCACCATATATATATATATATATATATATATAAATATAAATTTAATTTAGTTAAGACAATGACCTTCCCCTAGGTCACACAGCTAGGCAATTATTAAGTATCTGAGACTGGATATGAACTCAGGTCCTCCTGTCCCTACGGCTGGTACTCTATCCACTATGCCATGTAGCTGCCTCCTCCACAATATATTCTAAATGAATATGGAAGCTCAATATTAAAACTTGAACTATAAAAAATTAAAAGAGAAGTTGAACATATACTTCTTGTAGCATGGATGTAATTTATATTCTGTACCAAACAAGAGATAGAGGCAAATACAGAAAAATAACTTTGTTTATATAAAACTAAAAAACTTCAGCACAGGCAAAATTAATGCACCAAGAAGGGTAGTTGAATGGGAAAAATCTTTGTATAAAATTTTTCTGGTACTTTTGATATATAGACAATTAACAAATACATGTAAGAATAACAGTCATTTCCATTAGATCAACAGATAGGAACAAATAGCTCTCGTGAGAATTGTAAAATATTCAAGGTCTCATGAAAGAATGCCCCAAATAACTAAAAGTTAAAGAAATGCAAATTGAAACAAATCTGAGGTTTTACCTCATGCCCTGCAAATTGGCAGTAACTAATTAAATGATTAATGTTGGAGGGGTTGTGAAGGGATAGGCAGACTGATATATTATTGATTGAGCTGAGAAATGGTAGAACTATTTTGGAAAGTATTTTAGTCATCTGCAAATAAAATAATTAAAATGACCATACCATTAAAATTAGTTGTTTTTGACAATCATTTAAAAAAATTTTGTGTTCCAATTTCTCTCTCTCCCTCTTACCCCTCCACCATCCACTTGATGAAGCAAGCAAAAATATTATCAATTATACATACTAAAAAATGCAAAACTTTTCATGTTAGTCATGTTGTAGAAAAAGAACAAGAAAAATAAAGTGAAAAAAATATGCTTCAATCTGTACCTAGACTTCAACAGTTCTCTCTCAGAAGGTGGATGGCACAATATATCATGGGTCCTATGGAATTATCTAGGATCATTGTTTCATTGGAGTAGCTAATTCTTTCATAATAGATCATTGCAATATTGCTGTTACTATTTACAGTGTTCTTGTTTTGCTCACTTCACTTTGCTTTAGTTCTTATAAGTATTCCCAGTTTTTTCTGAAAACATCCTTCTCATCATTTAGAAATAATATTTCATACAATCCTATGCTCTTAATTGTTCAGCTCTTCTCTTATTGAAGAATGGCCTCTCAATTTCCAATTCTTTACTACCACAGAAGAGTTGTTATTAATATTTTTGTACATATAGGTCCTTTAACCTTTTCTTTGATCTCTTTGGGATACAGACCTATTAGTGGTAATGTTGAGACAAAGAGTGTATACAGTTTTATAGCCATTTGGTCACAGTTCCAAATTGTTGGACCAGTTTAGGACTCACCAGCATTGTAGCAGTGTTCCCATTTCTCCATATCTCTTTCAGCATTTGTCATTTTTATTTTCATCCATGATAACCAATCTGATAGCTGTGAGATGGCATCTCAGAGTTATTTTAACTTTCATTTTCTCTATCGTTACAGCATTTTTATGTGATTATTTGTAGTTTTGATTTCTTTTTTCTAAAAACTGCTTGTTCAAATACATTGACCATTTATCATTTAGGGATTTGCTCTTATTTTTTTTATAAATTTGACTCAGTTCTCTGTGTATTTGAGAACTTATATCTTTATCAGTAAAACTTGCTATGAATTCTCCCCTCCCTCGCTCAGTTTTCTGCTTTTCTTCTTTTTTTGTTGCATTGGTTTTGTTGGCACAAAACCTTTGAATACCATGTGATCAAAATAAATATTTTACTTCCTGTGATCCTGTCTTTTGTTTGGTTATAAACTCTTTCCTTATTTATATATAGATCTGAAAGGCAGCATTTTCCATATTCTCTTAATTTAATTATGATGTCACTCTTCATGGCTATATCATTTACCCATTTTGAATATTTTTTAGTATAGTGTGAAATGTTAGTTATGCCTAGTAACTTTTAAACTGCTTCTTAGTTTTCCTAGAAATTTTTGTTAAATGGTGAATTCTTACCTCCTAAAATTGAATCTTTGAGTCTATCAGACACTAGATTACTAAGCCCTGACTGTGGATAAGTCTTGTTCGTAAGAGTGTAATTGTGGCTCATGAGATAGTCACTTACTCCACTGTATTGTGTGCCTAATCTATTCCACTGATCCAACACTATTTTTTATCTACCACAAGATTGTTCTGATGATTGTAATATGGTTTGAAATCTGGTACTGAAAGGTTCTTCTCTTCACATTTTTACCTTTGATTCCTTTGATATTTATTGAACTTTTGTTCTTTCAGATGAATTTTATAATTTTTCTAACTTTATAGAATAATTTTTGATAATTTGATTGGTATAAATAATTACATTAATTTAGAAGAAATATTTTTATTATAATGGAAATTGATATTTCTCCAGTTATTAGGTTCATCTTTATCTGTGTGAAAAGGGTTTCATAATTATTTTCATATTGTCCCTGAGTTTGTTTCAACATTAAGCACTCAAATATTTTATACTGTTTGCAATTATTTTAAATGGAACTTATTTCTCTTCCTGTTGAGTTTTGTTGTTAATATATATAAATGATTTTGATTTATGTGACTAATTTTATTGTTCTGCTATTTTGCTAAAGTTGTTCATTGTTTCAACTAGTTTTAGTTTCTCTAGGGTTCTCTAAATATGCCATTATAATATTTGTAAAGAGTAACAGTTTTGTTTCCTCATTGCTTATCTTTATTTCTTCAATTTCCTTTTACTTGTCTTATTGCTATACCTTGTATTCCAATATGATAATTTTTATTTTATTTATTTAAAAATTGTTTATTTTTTAACATTTAAAAATTTTGAGTTCTAAATTCTTTCCCTCACCTATTGAGATGGCAAGTAAGATTATATCAATTATACATGTGAAATCATGCAAGCATATTTCCATAGTAGCCTTGTCACAAAAAGCAAGAAAAACAAAAATGAAAAATATTATATTTCAATTTGCACTTATGAGTTCATCAGTTTTATCTCTGGAAGCGATATCATTTTTCATCATGAATCATTCAGAATAGACTTGGATCATTATATTAATTAGAATGCTAAGTCTTTTACAGTAGATTATATTACAATATAACTATTAATATGTATAATTATCTGGTTCTGTTCACTTCACTCTGTATCAGTTTATATAGGAATTCTCAGGTTTCCCAGAAACCACTCTTGTCATTTTTTATAGTATAATAGTGCTCTATCATAATCATATGCCAGAACTTCTTTAGCAGTTCCCAATTGATTTGCTTCCCTTCAATTTCCAGTTCTTAGTCATCACAAAAAAGAGGCTATTAATATATTTTCTACATTTAGATCCTTTACTGTTTTATAGATTTTTTGAGCATAGTTCCAAATTATTCTCCAAAATTGTCATTCCAGTTCACAGCTCGAATGATGAAGTTTTATTGTCCTTATTTTCCCATTTCCCTACAGCATTTGTTATTTTTCTTTTTTATGATAGATGATCTGATAGGTGTAAGGTAATATCTGTTTCTTTTATGTGTCTTTCTCTAATCAATAGTAATTTAGAGCAATTTTAAATAAGACTACAGATAATTGTGATTTCCTTTGAAAATTTCCTGTTCATATCTTTTGAACCTTGTTGAATCAGTTAGGCAATGGCTCTTATTTCTATAAATTTAGCTCACTTTTTTATACATTTGAGATATGAGATTCTTATCAGAGAAATTTGTTGTAAATTTGTCTTTACTTTTTTAAATTTTAAGTCAATGGGATTAAGTGACTTGCCCAAGGTCACACAGCTAGGCAATTATTAAGTGTCTGAGACTGGATTTGAACTCAGGTACTCCTGACTCCAGGGTTGGTGCTCTATTTACTGTGCCACCTAACTGCCCTGTAAATTGTTTTGATAGTACTTCATTTTTTTATGGTACCTTTTTGTTAAAGCAAAATGTAGTTTCCCTAATTTTTTTTTAATTAGGTCTATTTTTGCTTTTGTTTTCTTTGAGATCACGAGTGTTACTCATGCCTTTTTTACTTCTGAAGGATAATAGATTCTGCATCAGCTCATTATTTTGACTCTCTCTGTGTGTTTCTTGTTAACACCATATTGTTGGATTCTGATTCTAATCCATTCTGCAATTTGCTACCATTCACACAATTATGATTATCAACTGTGTATTTCCCTTCTGCTTATCCTCTCTCTCTTTTTACCTTTTCCCTACTCCAAGTCTGTTTTGATCCTGATTTACTGCCTCCTTTAATCCTCTCTCCCCTTTGTCACTTTGTCCCTTTGCCTCCTATGAGCAAGACAAAATTCTATTTCCAACTAAATAAGAATCTATCTATCTATTTATCTATATCTATCTTTCATTTACCTATCTATCTATCATCTATATATATACATACATATATATATATATATATATATATATATATATATATATATTCTTTCCTCTTTTAACCAATTGGGTTGAGAGTTGTCAATTGCCCCCCCCCCCCCCCGCCCATTGTCCCCTCCACTGGAAAACTCTTCCTTGGGTGATTCTTTTAGGAGAGCTAATTTCCCCTTTTATTCTCTCTACCCCCCTTCTTCTAGGCATTTCTTGTTCTCTCCTATCCATTTTTTACATCATCCTGACACAATTGACTTACTCCTGTGACTCCTATGTACAAGCCTTCTTACTGTCTTAATAATGATAAAGTTCTTGAAAGTTCCATGGATCATCTTTCCATATAAAGGTAAGCAGTTCAACCTTATTGAGTTTCTTATGATTTCTCTTTTATGTTTATCTTTTTATGCTTCTCTTGAGTTTTGTGTTTGAATGTCATACTTTCTATTCAGTTCTGATGTGTGTATCAGGAACCTTGAAACTCCTCTATTTCATCAAATATTTATTTATTTTTCCTTCAAGGATTATTCTTAATTTTGCAGAGTAGATTAGTTTTTGTTTTAATCCTTGTAGGATGTCATTCCAACATGGTAGTTGCTAAAATTTTTGTGATCTTGACTGTGGCTCTATAATATTTGGATGGGTCCTTTCAGGCTGCCTGAAATATTTTCTATTTGATTTGCGAACTCTGGAATTTGGGTAAAATATTCCTAGAAGTTTTTATTTAGTAAACTCTTTATTTAATTTCATTTTTATACTCTAGTTATAGGATATGAAGGCAATTTTCTTTGATAATTTTTTGAAATATGATATTGAGGTTCTCTTTTTTTTGAATCATGCTTTTCAGGCAACTTAATAACTCTCTTCTCAATTAATTTCCAGGTCCCTTTTTTCTAATTTTTTAATTTTTCAATTTTTTTTTTATATTTCATGGCATTACCTTCCTGATGCTCAATTCTAATTAAATTTTTTTTATTTATTTAAGGCTATGGGGTTAAGTGACTTGCCCAAGGTCACATATTTAGGCAATTATTAAGTGTCTGAGGCTGGATTTGAATTCGGGTACTCCTGACTCCTGGGTCGGTGCTCTATCCACTGTGCTACCTAGCTGCCCTCAATTCTAATTTTTAAGGAATCATTTTCTTCAGTTAGTTTTTGAGCTTTTTCCTTTGACCATTTCTGCTTTTTCCAGTTGGTCAGTTCTGTTTTTTTTTTTTTTGTTTCATTTTCTTCAATACACTCTTTTATCAAGCTGTTAATTGTCTTTTCATAATTTTCTTGCATTATCCTCATCTTTCTTTTCCTTAATTTTATTCTATCATTTATTTAATTCTTAAAATATTTTTTAATTTAATAGGAATTATTGCTGGTCCACAGTTTTCTCTGAGTCTTTGCTGGTAGATATTTTTACATCTTTGTCTTTTTCTGAGTTTGTGCCCTAATATTTACTGTCACCATAGCAGATTTTTCAAGTCATGTTTTTTTTTTTTTTGTTTACTCCTTTCCCAGTCTATTTCTTGACTTGGAATTTTATGTTTAAATTCTGTTTCCAGGGTTAAGGTGGAATGGCATGGAGGGTCAGTTGTCTCAAACTTCTGGCTTCTTTGAGATATTTTCAGAGTTGGGGGTTTAGACATTTTTGATGCTTCCAAGGTAATCTCATCCAGGAATAGGTGTAGTTACTGCTCTGCCACTCTTTCTCCTGTTCTTTACACAGAATGGACACATAATTTCTTGTGACCTCAAACAATATAGTTTCTAAGGGTCCTTGATCTCTTGTGGCCTCAGGTAATATTGTTTCTTAGGATCCTTGATCCCTTATGACCACAAGCAATATTGTTCTTCAGGACCCTTGATCATGAGTGACTGCAGAGAATACTATTTCTCAGGTTCTGTGATCCTTCATGACTGAAAGCACTTCTTTTCACACTGGAAGGGGATATAGGTAATGTCATACAGTGCTACTCCTGCACCAAGGGGTGGCATAGTGGTCCTCTTTCTGACCATTTGTCCAATCCTCTTACCATTCCTGGTCTCTGAGAGTTCTTTAAACTATTGATGCTGCTTCTACATCTCATAGTTAGTCTTACCAACCAATATTCTCTGCATCAAACCCCATACCAGTGTCACAGACCTCTCTCTCCTACCTTCTAAGTTGTCTTAGGATGGAAAAAATGTCTCACTGCAACCTTTTGTTTGTTCTGTCACTCCAAAATTCTAGTAGAGGCATTATTTTAAAGTTGTTTGGAGGGTATTATTGGGAGATCTTGACTCTGGTTCTTCCTCTACTCATGTTCATAGATTTTGAATCAAGTATTCTATTATCAGGCTTATACCCCAAGGAAACTATTGATGATATGAAGCTCCTCAAATACAAAAAAGAAGTTATAGTAGAACTTCTTTTATGATAGCAAATAATTGAAAACAAAGTAAGTGCTTAATGTTTGAAAAACGGTCAATCAAATTATGGTTCATGAATGTGATAGAATCTTAATGAATAATAGTATGAAGATACATATATAATATACTAAATACAAAAAAGCATAGAAAAACTGAAGATTAACTGAAGCATGGACTATTTGAAGATTAATTCAAGTAGAGGGAGAGTCAAGAAAACTATATACAAGTACAATAATGTAAATATAAAGAGCAATTGTATATAAAATGAATTTGACAAATTTATAAAGATCAAGCATGATTGAAATGAAGAGATATGAGAAGCTACCTTAAATCCTCTTCATGGAGGTGGGAAGTCCATAGGTATGATACCCTGCACTTGTGTCTGGATTTTTTCAATTTTATCAATCAGTTGTACTGAATTTTCTCCTATCTTCTTTCTTTCTTTTTTGTCTTAAAAATATCATTTGCTATAGGATAACTCTTTGAAGGGGGGGGAGTAAAAGAGAGAGAGAGAGAGAGAGAGAGAGAGAGAGAGAGAGAGAGAGGTCCAGGGAATAACCTGAGTATGTAAAATTCAGATGACATCATTAAAACTTGTTTAAAAACTATTGTTTCATTCTTTCAAGTTAATTTTGTAATGACGTTTCCCAATATTATTCTCCTGGTTTTTTAACTTAAAGAACTTCTTAAGTGTTTTGAAATTATCAAAAGAGGATGCTCTCATATAATTCAACGCCATGAATAATTCATTCTCATTTTTCATGATCATATGAATATAGAGATAGATCTAGAGACAAAGGTTAGACAGATAATGAAACAGGTCTATTGAATGGAAGAACAAGGAGACATGACTTTATTTTCTTTGGAAGCAATTTGTCATTGTCAAACACAAACTGGTCTCTCTTTTAGCTCTGTTCAAACAAGAATGTAGTTTGCATTCTGATACTTCCCTGAAAACTGCAGGTTTCCTTTATTCATGGGATGATTTTTTTAAGCTTTATATCTGCTGTTCTAAAGGTGAGTTGTTTTTTTCAGACAGGTTTTGTTTAGCAATATGTGGTTACCTAATAAAGATGGAAAATAATAACTTGACATTTCAAAATTTATATCCTTCAACATCCTCCCACCTTCTTGATAAAACTTGCCAATTAGTTGTATTCATATTGCATGTTTACTGCAATTCAGTTTTTAGTGTTGCTTACTGTTATGTACACTTATGATAAGAGAGCACTGTAACACAAACTATTATGACCCATAGAAAAGGATTTAATATATTTACTAAAATTGCTAGTACACGTGATATTCAAAATAAATCAAATCATTTTTCCAGAAAAAATCCAACATTGAATAGGAACTAGGTAGAGCAGTGGATAGAACACTATGCTTGTAGTCAGGAAGACCTGAACTCTTATCTGATCTCAGAAGCTTATTATATAACCCTGGAAAATCGCTTAGACTTATTTGGTTCATTTTCCTCATCTGTAAATATGAGCTGGATAGGGAAATGGCAAACCACTCCAATATCTTTGCCAAGAAAACCCAGCTAGGGGTCACATATATGAAACAACTGAACAACAGCAGCAGCAACAACAACAAAGATGATTCATGATGAAGAAAGTAAGAAAATCAGTTAAACTTTACCTACCAATTTTTTACTCCTCAACACAATCACAAGCAACTATAGACCCTTTCAAGAGTATTATTATTTTAACAAAAGAATAAGTGTTCCAGGGGCAGAGCCAAGATGGCGACAAGAAGGGATAAAGTCTTAGGAGCTCTCTGATAAAACTCATAAGCTAAGGACTCTAACTCAACTTTCGAGAGACAGAACCCACAAAGGAACCCAGTGAGGTAGTTCTCCTACTCAAGGTAACCTGGAAAAGAGCAGAAAGGCTCTGCTCCCCGGAGTCAGAGGGGTGGCCTGCCAGAGTGAAAGAATTTCAGCCTCCGGGAAGCAGCCCCAGGGCACTGGGAGTCTCAGCTCACAGCAGCGGGGGAGTCTCCTGAGCTGCACCCCGAGGAGCACCGGGCACAAAGTGGGGGAACAACGGGACCTCTGCCAGAGCGAGCACGCCTCAGGGCACATAGGGAGCAGCTTGGTCTTTCTGCAGCCCAGAGCCTGAAACAGAAGCAGGCGGAGTGCGTAAGCAGGAGGCCCCAGGGCATGAGCCCATTGAGCTGAAGGAGGGGAGTGAAGAGAGATTGCAGAGCTCTGTCCTCTGCCCCTGGAACAGGACTCTGGGGCTCTGACCACATTCGGATCCTGATTGCAGTCTAGGCCCCCCCATAGAACAGCAGGGCCCCCCAACCTCAGCCCCATGGCAGAGGGGGGTGCTTATGGTCATTTACAGACCAGGAGGGAGGACAGAGCCTCATACACTGAGACCCTTGTGGGAGTGTCCCAAAAGCTCAGAAAGCACCCCCAAACCATGCTAAGCCTGGGAAAATGAGCAAGCAGAGAAACAAAAGGAAGACTATTGAGAAATATTTTGCAAATGAGCCCAAGAAGGATCAAAATACTCAGTCTGAAGATGAGGAAGCACAAGCTCCTGCATCTAAAGACTCCAAGAAAAACAGAAATTGGGCTCAGGCTATGACAGAGCTCAAAAAAGACTTTGAAAATCAAATGAGGGAGTTGGAAGAAAAACTGGGAAAAGAAAGGAGAGAGATGCAGGATAAACATGAAAATGAAGTCAGCAGCTTAGTCAAAGAAATCCCAAAAAATGCTGAAGAAAATAGCATGCTAAAAACCAGCTTAGGTCAAACGGATAAAACAGTTCAAAAAGTTATTGAGGAGAAGAATGCCTTAAAAAGCAAAATTGGCCAAATGAAAAAAGAGATAAGAAAACTCTCTGAGGAGAACAAATCCTTCAGACAAAGAATAGAATTCAGGGAGATTGATGAATTTACCAGAAATCAGGAATCAATACTTCAAAACCAAAAAAAAAAATGAAAAATTAGAAGAAAATGTGAAATATCTCATTGAAAAAACAACTGATATGGAAAACAGACTTAGGAAAGATAATTTAAAAATTATTGGAATACCTGAAAGTCATGATCAGGAAAAGATCCTTGACATCATTTTCAAAGAATTACTACAGGAAAATTGCCCTGATATTCTAGAAGCAGAGGGCAAAATAGAAATGGAGAGAATACCGATTCCCCCAAGAAAGAGATCCCAAAAAACCAACCCCTAGGAATATTATAGCCAAGTTCCAGAACTCCCAAGTCAAAGAGAAAATATTACAAGCAGCCAGAAGGACACAGTTCAAATATCATGGAGCTGCAGTCAGGATCACACAGGACTTAGCAGCAACTACATTGGAAGCTCGTAGGGCTTGGAATACAATATACCAGAAGGCAAAAGAGCTTAGAATGCAGCCAAGAATGAACTATCCAGCAAGGCTGAATGTCCTCTTCCAGGGAAAAAGATGGACTTTCAATGAACCAGGGGAATTTCAAATGTTCCTTTTGGAATGGCCAGAGCTGAACAGAAGGTTTGATCTTCAGATACAGGACTCAGGTGAAGCATGGAGATTGGAGGAGAGGGGGGAAATATGAGGGACTTCATGAGGATGAACTGCATGTATTCCTGCATAGAAAAATGACACTGATAATACTCATATGAACCTTCTCAGTTAATAGAGCAGGTAGAGGGAGCTTTTATAGTTGAAGTACAGGAGAAATCTGAATTTGAAGATAAAATATGGTGTAAAAATGGAGTCAATAGAAAAAAAGGGAAATGGAATGGGAGAAAGAAAAAGGAGAGGGGGAATAAGCCAAGATATTTCACATAATAAGATTTTTTTTATTGCAATGAGCTATTGCAATGATATGGAAGGGGCGGAGGCAAGGGGGAATGAGGGAACCTTTGCTCTCATCAGAGATGGCTAGGAGAGGAAACAGCAAATATACTCAATGGGGTATAGACATCTGGAGTAAGAAGTGGGGGAGCAGGGGGAAGGGGTGGGGATGTGAATAAAGGAGGAGAGGATGGACCATGGGGGGAGAGTGGTCAGATATAACACTTTTTCTTTTTTACTTCTTGCAAGGGGCTGGGATTGGAAGGCCTGCCCAGGACCATAGGGCCAGGTGGATTCTGGGCCTAAGGGGTGGTATGGGGGCTCAGGGCTTCTTGGCTCCAGGACCAGGGATCTGTCTGCTGTACCACTCAGCGACCCTACAGCAGAGTTAGAGTGAAAGGAGAGAGAAAATACAGTACATGGTAGTGGAGAAATAAGAAAGGAGGGAGCTGCGATCAGCAATGGCAATGTTGGAAAAATATATGGAAGTAACTTTTGTGATGGACTTATCATAAAGAATGTGATCCACCCGTGACAGAGTTGTTGGTGTTGGAACAAAGACTGAAACGCATTTTTTGTTATTATTATTTGGGGGAGGGTGCTTGGCAAGTGGGGCTGGGTGGCCTGCCTGGGGCCACATAGCGGGGTGATCTTTGTGTGTCTGGGGCTGGATTTGGACCTAGGTGCTCCTGGCTCAAGGGCCAATGCTCTGTCTGCCACCAAGCCACCCCTACTATTATTACTATTTTATTTTATTTTGGGTCTTTTTTCCCTTCTTTTTGGTTTTTGCAGGGCAGTGGGGATCAGGTGGCTTGCATGTCACACGGCTGGGTGATTTTGCGGTCTACGGGGCTGGAGGTGGGCTCGGGTGCTCATGGCTCCAGGGCTGGTGCTTCATCCATTGTGCCACCTGGCCATACCTACAATTATTACTATTATTTTTTTAATTTTAATTTTTTTCTCTCCCCTTTACTTTTTTCGCCCAAGCAAGTCTATCTCTATTTATGGGGGGAGGGGTTTTTTTGTTTACTTGTAAACAAGAATATTTTATTAATGTAAAAAAAATTGTACAAAATGAGAATAAAAAATAAATAAAAGAATAAGTGTTCCAAATAAAGTATTTATGTATTTCTGTCTGATTTTTGTTTCCATTTCAAATTATTTCTCAAAATTATGAAAATACCCCTAAACCTATTCAGTGCTGATCAAATAAAAGCTGAAACTTGAACTTCCATCTTCTGACTTGTAATCCAAAGGTATTCTTGCTATTATACATGTATACACACACAGATATATGTATGTGTATATGTGTGTATAATGTATGCATATGCCTATACACATACACACACTTTGATAAATTCATTATGTTAATGACTTCTCCTTCCACCTATTACTATCAATTTCATCTCTTTAATCCTTCTTGTCCTAGGTCAATCGTATCTACATCTTTTCATAAATTCTCCATAGATGTCCTAAACAACATGATGGAATCTTTTCCTCTCATTCCTTTAAATATATCAAAGCATTAAAAACTTAATATTATCTAACTCAGTGAGTTCGAGTATGTTGAGATACATTCTTTTTTTAAAAATGTATTTAAGGCAATGGGGTTAAGTGACTTTCCCAAGGTCACACAGCTAGACAATTATTATGAATTATATTCTTGAGCTAGTTAGGTGGCATAAAATACTGGAGTAAGACTCAAATTCAAATCTTGCCTCAGATCCAAACTAGCTTGATAACTAGTCAAGGCAAATATCTTAATCTTTGTTTCAGTTTTCTCAACCCTACCTCATAGGGTTATTGTGAAGACAAAATGAAATACTTGTAAATCAGTGTGCATATTTTCTGGCACCTAGTAGGCATTTAATAAATGCTTGTTCTCTTTCTTTCCCTTTGAATACTGAATGAACTGCTACATGAAATTAGCTAAACCATTGTCAGTGATCACTGAAAAGTTGTGAAGTATCTAGGTATTGAAGAAAGACAAGTATTGTTCCAATTTTTAAACAAGAAAAGAAATGAAATCAAGGTATAGATCAGTAAAAAGGATTCTGTTTCTTGGCAAAATTCTAGAACAAATTATTCAAGAAATGATTGGTTTTCTTAATGGAAACAATGATCATAAATAATCACCCTACCTATATGATAGAACAAGTAATGCCAGATAAAATTTATTTACATTTTCATAGGGTTATTGAACTGGTAAGGAAATATTATAGATATAGATATAGTTTACTTAGCCTTTTCACAAAGCATTTGATAACTTCTCTCATGTAATTCTGGTTAAATGGTAGGGATGAATTTAAAATTGTTTGAAGGACCAGACTCAAAGAGTAGTTTAGTGACTTGATATATTATCAAAGAAGGAATTCTATAGTGGGGGGCTCATAATATATGTGCTTAATAATTCTTACTATTATACATTTATACATACAGATATAGGTATATGCATATGTGTATAATATATATGCATATATATATACATTTATGTAGGCAGGGATAGCATGTTTATCAAATTTTTAGATTTACACAAATTTGGGAAACAATAGACTATATACTATCTCAGAGTTGAGAGTTGAAAAGATATTAAGAAACTAGAACTTAAACCTGAATCTATCAAGATAAAATTCAATGAGAATATATATAAAGTCTTATATATGAATTGAAAAAGCTAATTTAAGAAATTCAAGATGGAAGCAGGATATAATGGATCACAAGTTTAGAACTGAAAAGCATCTTAAGATGCTCAAACCAATTTCTCTCATTTTACATATGAGGAAGCTGAGACTTAAATTTGAAAATGTTTTGCTAGATGGCAAGATCAATATTAATTATCAATTTGAGATTACAATAAAAAGAGCAAGGTGATCTTGGGCTGCATCAAATGAAGCATGATTCCAAAGAATGGGGAAGTAACAACAAACCTACCATACTCTGCCTTAGTCTGACCACACAGAAGAATTGTTTTCAGTTCTGGCATTTCATTTTAGAAAGGAAATCCTGAGGAGTGTGATCAAGAGTTTATACCATAAGAAGAATTGCTTAAGGAAGGAGGATATTGAACCTTGAGAACAGAGGACTTTGGGAAGGACTTGCCTGGGACTTTAAGTTTTAAAATGTGTCAGGTGGAAAGGGGATTAGACTTATTTTGTTTGACTTTAAGCTAAATAATAGGGAGTTGCAAAGAGGAAATTTAGGATCTATGTTACGGGAAAAACTCTAATAATTTGAGCTTTCTAGAAGAGGAATATATACTGGCTTGGGAAGTAACAGGATCTCCCTCTTTGGAGATTTTCCAGAAAAGACTGGATGACCACATGGTAGGTATGTCATACAGGAGATTCTTTTTCAGGTAAAAGTTGGGCCAGATGACCATCAAGATCTCTTCTAAAATGGAAAATTTATATATAGCTCCTGAATTGTGTATCATTTGTATTTCATTCTTTTTGTGTTATGGGCCTATATCTCCTTCTGGCCAATCTCATACTCATATCAACATAACTTTCATGATTCAACCCAAATATCTTAGCTTTAATTTTTTAATTACCCTTTCTGTTATCTCCTTTTGAAAAATCTTCTGAAAGTATTTGTTCAATGCCAACTACTCTTCCCAGTTTCATCCTCCTCACAGATAATGCTTTGGTAGCAGTTTGCCATCCATGGGAATTGGAAGCACTGAGTAATTTTATGAAATGTGATCCAGCCTGGTTTTCCCCTCAAAAAAATAATGAACCCAGCTTTTATATCATTTGTACATATTGATAGAATGATTCAATGGGCTGTTCATCTAGTAGTATGTTAAACTCTAAGCAACACATGTTTTTTATTTGTACTTTCTTCTCATCCCTCCCCCCACAACTCTACAAAGTGAATTGCTAGGCCATATCTTCAGTATTCCTGTGGATTTCATTAAACATTCATTGCAGTGACACTATGAACACTCTGATATCTTTGCCATTAATAGAAATCCAATTTTCTTTAGATTCTGCATAGGAAACCTTCCTTGATAGTGGTAGATAGCTTGGGATTGACATATAACTTTGTTTTTATCTTATAAGTTATCCATCAGTAATTAAACAGTTACTACTTTACATGAAACTATTATAATCTTGAGTAATTTCACTGAGCCCCTGGGAGATTTAGTTTTTGAAGTAAAGCCTATAAGTTGAATGTTTAAAAAATATGAACATTAGGCACAGTAAGATTTTTTTATTTTTTATACCTCTCAGACTAATCCCCTTTCCACCTGACAGACATTTTAATACTTAAAGTCCCGGGCATGTCCTTCCCAAAGTCCTCTATCCTCAAGGTGCAATATCCTCCTTCCTTAATGTGGTCTGCTAAAGAACTTTGCATAGAAGGTTGTCTGTTCCTTTTTTATATTTCCATTCTTTCAAATATCATTTTTCCTTAAAGACTATATAGAGACAAGAAAACAGAAATGTGTATCAGAATTTGCTGATGTCTTTCTTTTAGTCACTTTTTTGGGGGTTTGTGTAAAAATATCAAGTGTTTTCTTTTCTTTTCCTCCAGAAATTGTGATCTTATTGATTGACTCTTAAGAATAGAGTCTCTGAGGGGCGGCTAGGTGGTGCAGTGGATAAAGCACTGGCCTTGGGTTCAAATCCGGTCTCAGACACTTAATAATTTCCTAGCTGTGTGGCCTTGGGCAAGCCACTTAACCCCATTGCCTTGCAAAAAACCTTTAAAAAAAAGAGTCTGTGAGTAGCTTTAAAATTCTTTTGCTTCCAGAAGAGATTACTTCTGGAAGAACTTGTTCAGTCATATCTACACTTTCTGGCCTTTAAAAGTACCACCACTATCACCATTACCACCACCACCACCATCATCATCGTCATTAACATTTATATAGTACTTTGAGACATCATCACATGACACATTGGATATTGATGTAACAAAGGCCAAATATGGTACATATTTTCACCAACAAAAACAAACTGCTATAAAAATGATGTCACATTCTTTAAGTGTAATTATTGTTTGTTCTGAAAAGTTATTAAGACACTTTATCAAATGTTTGTGTTATATGCATATGGATCTCAAAGTGTAAAAGTAGCATGAAATAGGTGAAAGAGTAAAAAGCATAGAAAAAGACCTTGACTTAGAGGCTTATCCCATCCTATCACTAGCTTGTTATGAAACTTTAATACCATAATTTATATCTGAGTTTCAGTTTGCCTCTTTGTAAAAAAGAGAGGATTAGAGAGCTGATTTCTGATGTCCACTCCAGATAAATGGTGTAAAAATATACTAGCACTATTTCATTTGAATGGATCATGAAATATTTAGGACTTGATTTTGAAAAAAAAACTCAATTGAAAATCAGAGATATCAACTATTTCAAGAAGTAACCCAGAAATGTTTTCAGGGAGTTTGCTAATCATATATAGTCCTCCTGAAACATGGGACTTAGTCTTGGTTTTGCGTGATGTGACCTCTTGCTTTTTTTTTTTTGCTTCAGCCATTCCACATTCTCTGAAGCACACCAAATGAATTAATCTGTGTTTGAAAATACTCAGATCAAATAATAATGATAATGATAATTCATTTTAAAATTTTTATTTATTTAAGGCAATGGGGTTAAATGATTTGCCCAATGTACACAGCTAGGCAATTGCTCAGGTCCTCTTGACTCTGGGCCCAGTGCTCTATCCACTGTGCCACCCAACTGCCCCCACAATAATGATAATTCAATGACTAGCATTTATAAAGCATTAAAGTGTGTATTTATTAAGAGTCTACTATCTCCCAGGAATAATGAGAATAACTAGGTTGGCAAAGTGGTTTGTTGAGCCCCTTTCCTGGACTCTTATGTTGAGTCCCACTTCTGGACTCCCTCAATCTTCCTCAAGTGAGCGTTGGAGGGGCAGGAGACAAGGATGACAAAGGAGACAAGTACTCCATCAAGATCTCCAAGTGCTGCGTTTATTCACCAGAATACGAGTGCTTAAATATCCTTCCCAGACCCTAATCCATTCCCACTCCCATGGCACTTAGTAAAACACAGTTCTGATGGTCAAAGGCACTAGGTGATGATAATTTACAGTATTCCCACACACTACAGTCCCTAACAGTGGTTAGAATGTAAGACCTTCATAAGTTCAAATCTGACATCAAACATTTCCTAGCTTTGTGAGCCTGGGCAAATCACTTAACCTTTTTTTTTTGCCTCAGTTTTTGCATTTGTAAAATGACCTGGAGAGAGAAATGGTAAACTATTTTGTATCCAGTGTCTTTGCCAAGAAACCCCCCAAAACTGGGTCATGAAGTATTGGACACTACTGAGTAACAACAACAAAAAGCTTGTCTGTGCATATGCAAATATAAAAATGCATATATGTAAAATCTCATTTCATTTGTTTGACTATCCTGACAAATAGGTATTATTATTATCATTTCTATTTTACAGATAATTAAATTGAAGCACACAGAAGTTAAGTGACTTGCTCAGGCTCACATAGCTATTAAATATCTGAGATAGGATTTGAACTTATTCTTTCCAGATACTATGTCCAATGTTCTATTCTCTATATCACATAACTGATTGTCAAAAAATAAAATAAGCTGATGTGTCAAAATGTAGAACTCTGTGAAGATGGTAGAAATTAAGCAGCAAAAGGATTGAACCTTCTGGTAATGATAATTTAGAAATTAAAGTAACGGAGTCATGGAAATTTTCATGTAGCAAAAATTATGAAAAGTTTTTAAGGCTATAAAATATAAAAAATTTCATTTTATCTTATTTTAATGTAATATTGATAAATTCTCAAGGGTTTGAATGCATTTTATTAACTAGCAAAAGCTAAGAGTCTAGATAAAAATCTTTAGGTCATTGTGCTAATTGTAACAAAATTAAAAATTTTTAAATTTAAATTCAGTTGGCAAATTTATAAATACTGGGCAAATAAATCAAATCTGACCATACTTTTTCAATCTTATAAAGTGGTCACAGGTCTTCATGGGGGTACTAATAAAATACTTCCTTTGAGACTTAGATGGATATTTGATCTCACTGGTGTGTGTAGTATTCCCAACAATGCAGATTATTTCCTCTCATTTCACTTCATTCTGTACATAGATCCTCCATAGAGAATGCATTAAAAAAAATCGAAACTTTAAAAAAAAGTTCTCTTTTTTTCCCAGAAAGGACACGGTAGTAGTAGGGGTGTCTATTTTCATTCATTTTGTTAAACCATCAGCCCATGGCCTTTTACAACATATACCTTTAATGATATTTTAAATGTTACTAATATTCTGCATAAAAAGAGTCCTCCTAGATCACTGCCTTACTGTGTAGCTTGCATAGATTAATGAAACTATGAGCTATGCTGTGCAGTTACCCAAGATGGACAGATCATGGTGAAGAGTTCTGATAAAACATATTAAACTGGAGATGGAAATGACAAGCCACTCAAGTATCTCTGTCTAGAAAACTCTAGGGATGGCATAAAACTCACAAGAATGGACACTAGAAGATGAACCACTTAGGCTGGAAGTTTTCCAACTCATTACTAGGGAAGAGAGGAGGACAACTACAAGTAGCTCTAGTTTTTCCATGTGTTTCTAAAATCATTGAGTTGCTCATTTCTTTTAGTTCAGTAGTATTTCAACACAATCTTATACCACAATTTTTTCAGTCATTCTGTAGTTGATGGACATCCCCACAGTTATCAGTGAAATGAGCAAAAAGAGGAAAACATTTTTACAGTAACAGTAATATGGTTTTGAGAATGACTTTTAGTGAATAAGTTATTATTACTATTATAAATACCCAAGCTAACTCTAACTGAAAGAAGAAAGTTGCTATTTGTTTTCCAAAGAAAGAACTGATAAATAGAATATATATATAGAACAATTAAGCTCACAAACACATATATGTGTATGTATGTGACTGTCTGTCTAATGGTAATCATCTCTTGGGCATGAGGGAGAAGGGAGGGAAAAAAAGGAAAAAAGAAATTTCCATGCTAATTGTGTTATATATTTGAAAGGAATAAGTAGTTTATTTTTAGTATATTTGCAGTTTCAGGTGCAATCATTTTAAAAATTATATTATTTATGGAGATACTTGTTTTATTTCATAAATTAAATATTAAAACAAGAAAATCAAGTGGAAGTGATGAATATATTTAAGGAGATTAGGTCTGATCGAGTGTCTGAAGAACTGTGGACCAAGGTTTGCAATATTGTAGAGAAGGCAACAACGAAAAGCATTCCAAGGGAAAAAAATCATGAAAACAGAATGACCATCTGAGGAAGCTTTGCAAATAGCTGAATAAAGAAAGTGAAAAATAAAAGAGAAAGGAATATTCATCAGTGGAATGAAGGATTCAAGAGAACAGGTGAGATAAGTTTTGTAGAGAAAAGGAGAAAACAACAAAATGCAAAAGATAAGAAATTTCCAAGAAAATCAGAGATATCAAGGGAATATATATCATGCTAAACAAAAAAAGACAGAAATAGTAGGTGCTTAACACAGTGGAAGATATTAAGAAGAGATGGAAAGAATATATAGAAGAACTATACAAGAAAGAGCTTAGCATCCAAGTTACCATGATGGTGTGATTGCTGATCTAGAACCAGAAATCCTAGATAATAAAGTCTAGATAATAAAGAGACTGAACTCCAGATGAATTATTCAAAATCTTTAAAGTTGATGCTGTTTACAGGCTGTATTCAGATGATGGAAAACTCAATATAGTGGATTCCATTCTTAAAGTAGTGCAATGCCAAAGAATTTTCAAATTACCAAATAATTGTTCTCCTTTCATGCCAGCAAGGTTACGCTTAAAATTCTGTAAGAATATGTGAACTGATAATTGGCAGAATTTCAGGATGGTTTTTGAAGAGAAGAGGAATTAGATACTAAATGGCATCATTTATTGGATCATAGAAAAAGTCCTACTTCTGCTTCATTGATTAAAGTCTTTGATTTTGTGAATCACAACAAAATGTGACAAGTCTTTAAAGAGATTAGAGTACAAGATTATTTTATGTGTTTTCTGAGGAACCTGTATTCGAGTCAAGAAGCAACAATTCAAACCAACATAGAACAATTAATTGGTTTAAGATTGGGAAAGGCTGCCATTTAGTTAACTTATATGCAGAGTACATCATGCGAAATGTCAGGCTGGATGAATCAAAAGTCAGAATTTAGATTGCTGAGAGAAATATTAACAATCTCAGGTCCGCAGGTAATACTATTCTGATGGCAGAAAATGAAGAGAAATGAAGAAACCTCTTGTTGAGGGTGAAAGAGGAGAACATAAAGGCTGACTTGAAGTTTAACATTAAAACAGCTATTCTCAAGGCAACTGGTCTTATTACTTCCTGGAAAATAGAGGGAAAAGAAATGGAAGGAGTGTCAGATTTTATATTCTTGAACTCAAAGATCCCTGCAGACAGCAACTGCAATTAGGAAAGTAAAAGATGTTTTCTCCTTAGCAGGAAATCTTTAGTAAATCTGGACAGCATACTATAAAGCAAAGACACCACTTTGTTGACAAAGTTCCATTCCATCAAGCTATGGTTTTCCTGTAGCAAATATATGACTATGAGAGCTGGACTTTATAGAAACCTGAGCATTGTAGAATCAATGCTTTTAAATTGTGGTGTTGGAAAAGACTTTTAAGAGTATCATGGATAGCTAGGTGGCACAGTGGATAGAACACTGGCCCTGGAGTCAGGAGGATCTGAGTTCAGATTTGACCTCAACCACTAAATACTTACTTAGCTGTGTAAACTTAATACTTACTTAGCTTGCCCTTGGACAAGTCACTTAACCCCATTGCCTTGCAAAAAACTGAAAAAAAAGTATCTTGGACAACAAGGAAGTCAAATTAGTGAACATTTAAGAGAATTACTTCAGATTTTTCAGTGCAAGGAAAAATAGGAAATGAAATACCTAGGATCATAAAGCTAATGTGTTTGAGGTCAGATTTGAACTTATGAAGATAAATCTTCCTGACTCTAGGTCTTCTAATCACTAGGCATTCTAACCACTGTGACACCTAGATTGTCTCGTCATTCCTGGGAGACTCTTAATAAATTCCAACTTTAATGGTTTATAAATGCTAATCATTGAATTATCATCATTATTTTTATTGTCATTATTTGGTCTGAGTATTTTCAAACATAGATTAATTTATTTGGTGTGCTACAGAGAGTGGGGGGATGGCTGAAGAAAGAAAAAGCAACAAGTACCAGAGGCCACATCATGCAAGACCAAGACTGATCCCCAGGTTTCAGGAGGGCTTTGACTAGCAAACTCCCTGACAACATTTCTGCATCACTTCTTGAAATAATTGTATTCAGCAACATTTGAATTTTTTTTTCAAAATCAAGTCCTAATATTTCATGATCCATAATGGTGGTAGTATCTTTTATTTTATACCACTTATCTGGAATGGACATTAGAAATCAGTTATCCAATCCCCTCTTTTTTACAAAGAGGAAAACTAAAGCTCAGATACAAATTATGTCTTAAAGTTTCAAAACAAGTTAGTGATAGGATGGGACAGGCCTCTAAGTCTAGATCTTTATACTTTTTACTCTTTCATCTTTTTCATGCTACTTTAATACTTTGATGCATAAACAAACATTTGATAAAATGCCTTAATTACCTTTAATGAAAAATAATTATTGAATTTAAGGAAGATGCCTTCATTTCTATAGCAATTTGTTTTTATTGATGGAAATATATACTATATTTGACCTTTATTACATCAATATCAAATGTGTCATGTGATGAAGCCTCAAAGTACTATATAAATGTGAGTGATGATGATGATAATGATGATGATGATGATGATGGTGGTGGTGGTGATATTGACACTTTTAAAACCTAGAAAGAGTAGCTATAACTGAATAAGTCCTTCCAGAATTAATCTATCCTGGAAGCTAAAGAATTTTAAAGATACTCAGAGACTCTATTCTTAAGAATTATCAATAACATCACAATTTCTAGAGAAGAAAAGGAAAAGAAAGTAGTATTTTTACACTAACACCAAAAAGTGACTGTGTTACCTTCTCTCTTTATCTTTTGCTTCTAGAATGGTAAGGCATTTTTCCTTGTTAATTTCTTGAAAAATACTGTCTAGGTGTCTCTTTTCATTTATTTATTTATTTATTTTGCTCATAACTCTTAGGTAGTCCAATAATTTTGAAATTATCTCTCCTGAACTTATTTTCCAGTTCAGTGTTTTTTCCAAGAGATATTTCAAATTTTCTTCTAGTTTTTCATTCTTTTGGTTTTCTTTTCATGTTCCTTGATTTTTCACAAAGCCATCAGTTTCTCTTTGCTCATTTCTATATTTTAAGGAATTATTTTCTTTAGTGAACTTTTGTATCACCTTTTCCATTTCTTCAGTTCTGTCTTTTAAGCTTCTCCTCATTGGCTTTTTGGACCTCATTTTACATTTGACCTGATCTGCTTTTTTAAGATAATATTTTCTTCAGTAATTTTTTATGTCTTCTTCACTAAGTTGCTGACTTGATTTTCATGCTTTTCTGACCTCACTCTCATTTCTTTCCCCAATTTTTCCTGTACCTCCCTTTCTTTTTTTTTAGGTTGTTTTTTTTTTTCAAGACAATGGGGTTAAGTGGTTTGCCCAAGGCCACACAGCTAGGTAATTATTAAGTGTCTGAAGCTGGATTTGAATTCAGGTATTCCTGACTCCAGGGCTGGTGCTCTGGTGCTCTATCCACTGTACCACCTAATTTCCCCCCTACCTCACTTTCTTGATTTTTTCAAAATTCTTTTCAAATTCTTTCACAGATGGAGACCAATTCATATTTTTCTTGGAGTCTTTGCAAGGTGAATCTTTGACTGTTTTGTCTTCTTATGTATTTTGATCTTCTTTATCACCATTTTATCTGTCTATGGTCAATTTTTTCCCTTCTTCTGATGTTTACTCATTTCCCCAGCCAATGACTTGATTTTAACTCTTTGTTAAGGCAGAATTCTACTTTCATGGTTAAGGGCATACTGTTCCAAGCTTTTTTTTTTGCATCTGTTTTCAGAGCTACTTTAGAAAGTTTCCAATTCTTTCAAGGTCTTATGACCTAAGGTGGGGTTTTGATCTGTGCTCTGATATGTGGATGACCACAAGCACTCCTTTCTGTCCTGGAACTGTGAGGGGCATCCCCTGCTCATTTTACCCCACCCCCATGACAAGCTATGTTCTTCCACCACACCTTTTCATCCTGAGATTGTGATCTTCATCTGTGACCCAGATTAAAGTATGGGAAAAGCAACAGTTTTGCCTCAGTGATATCAAAGATACTTCTCTAATCTTCTTCTGATCCCCTTACCATCTGTGGATTGGAAGCTCTGGAAGCAATTACCTCTGCTGATTTAGTGGTTCCCAAGACTGCTCCTGGTTCACTGGAGCTAGGTCTATGCTGTTGAGACCTGGTTTGAACTGTATTTCATTCTCTTCCCAGTGCAGCAGACTTTTCCTGCTGATCTTCCAACTTGTCAGTGGCAGCCTTTGGGCTAAAAGATCTATTAAACCATTACCCTTGCCACTGTCTGTTACTGAATTGATGTAGAAGTTCTGTCATTTAATCCTAGTCCAACAGAGCTTTCAAGAGAAGCTTTGGAGAATCCCTGCCTTTACTCCCCCATCTTGATAGTCACCCCCTCAAGAGTTTTGAACATGCTAGTTAGCTATTGAAAATGCTTATTATCTATGCCAGTGAATGTTGCAGGCCACCTAATTGACTTTGAATAACAAAATGCTTTTGTTAACATTATCTATATTTTTATGTTTTTATTTATCGTGCTAAATATTTTTCAACTGCATTTTAATCTGCTTCAGATCACACTATGTAGCTTCCAGAATACAGCCTAGGAGCAGGTTATTTTGTGTCTCTGGTCCGTGTTATGATAGAAATTTATATGGGGAAACTCAGTCAGTCTACAGTTATCTGTGGTAAAAACTGGAAATGGACAATAAACTTAGACCAGATTTTATAGAAAAGATGAAATGGATTTTTTTTTTTGCTCTTGGAAAATTTAATAGTACTCTCTTCATATTCAAGTGCTCCCTGTCACAAAGCACATCTTTAAAATGGAAAAAAAAATCCAAAGTTTTTACTTTAAAATTGTTTGTGACATTTTTCTCCAAGACCAAAGCCCATGATACATGACATTTTAATAAAATATAAGTTCACCAAAAAAAATAAGGAATCAGTATATTAGAACTTTTCCACAAATTTCCCATCTCCACCTTTTTTGAACAAAGGGAATAACCTTTTAAAAATGACTTCAGCAGTAATAGTTTTTAGAAGTGACAAACATATTCTTTTCAAATTGTCCTTCCCTTTTTAAAATAAAGAAACAATTTCTTATGAGGATATGAGTTCATATGTTGAATAATTTCTAAAATAAGTTTCTCTGTTGGCCTTAGAAAAGAACACTTTCCAGATATTTCATATTCTTTCATTTAAAAACATTCAAAACTTGGGACATGATCAGTTCTAGATCTGACCTTAATAGTAGTTAAAATAGATAATTGCCTAGGTGATATGATTTGATGGTTCCAGGAAAGATCCCCTCTATCTTAACATCTTTCTGTCCCTCTTGCTTTTTGTCATCATGGTATCATCACACTTAGAAATTCATTTCTTTGTGTCTCAAGCACCTTTCAATGTCCCAGGAATTCTTTAATGAAATGAATTCACTCCTACAAGGGGAAAGATCTAAACATTATCAATTTATATTTTAAGTTACTTTACAGAGATAAGATCCTGAACATAAGTGGCATGTTAAGTAAATAACCAGAGAAACTTTTGGAGATGTTGAAGAGTATCATGGACAAGCTTTATTTCCTTATGTTGCTTTGAGAAGAAATCTGAGAATCAAGAAACAGAACTCTATAATTCTTATTTCTACTGTTAAATTGAATGGAATTTGTCAAATGAGCCTATATAATGAAAAAAACAGTGAAATTATTATATTCAATGGAGTATGTACTTATCCACTAAAATAACAAATTTCTTGGAAATGAGACAAGAAGCTTGAAACCCATCCCTCCCAGAATAGATACTGATTTGTCTCTAGTGCATGATTTCTTGTTACCAATACTCCTCTGCATCGTTTTATAGAGAGTCTCGGGTTGAAAATTAAGTTGGAGACAGGATTTTGTCCAAGATACATAGAACATGTGGGATTTTGCAGTGAAATTATGAAATCTTTTGGCCACAATTTTTGGGATTATTATCTGTGAATAAATTATTCTAGAGATATTTTATTATATATTGCTAATATATATTCAGCACCCACTGTATAATGTATTCTGAATTAGAATCTCTCCACAATAAAGCCTGTATCTTCTGAATATTATATTTGAAAGCAACATGATTCATACACTTCTTCTTCTTCTTCTTCTTCTTCCTCCTCCTCCTCCTCCTCCTCCTTCTCTTCTTCTTATTTCTTCTCCTCATCCTCCTCCTTATTCCCTTCTTTCTCCTCATCCTCATCCCCATCCTCCTTTTCCTGTCCTCCTCCTCTTTCTCCTCCTTCTTTGCTTTCTCCTCTTCCTTCTCTTTTTCCTCCTCCTCCTCTTTCTCCTTTGTCTCCTCTTTTTCCCCAGGCTTAAAATGCAGATTCTTCTATTGATTGAATCCCACTCTATTTGAAATGGGAGTTTTGATTTGCTCCATTTTCTGACTTGATTGGCTCCTCTTCTCAGGCCGACTAGTGGCCTCTTACTCCTAAGTCCTCATTATGCTTAGGCTGACCTCAGTTTTCATATATGATTGACTTAGCTCACTAAAACTAAAAACTTTTGTTTCCTCTAGCTTAAGAGAGCCAACTATAGCATCAGAGATTTCAGATAATTGCCACTACATTTAGCTAATTGCAATATTCCAAATGTACAATTTACAAACAAAGAAACAGGCCTCATATTTACGTATTCCTTGGGACCTTTTTTGTTTCAGGAAATAAAATGCTCCAAGCTTATTGAGTTTTGAATTATTTTTTCACTTGTTTCCTTCTATATATTTTCCCTCCTTCTTTCATTTCTTTTAGGTTCCTTTTATTTCATAGTTCCTATGTCTGACCTGGATGCAGTTGGAAGCTATTGAACCCTGCTTTAACTAATGTTGATATCCTTTCTTTCCAACAAGTCTTCACTGGCCCCTGGAATGAAATCTCTTGGCCATGTACTAAAGAGTATTGGTACAGTTGTATTGAATATTTATTATGTAAATTATATTTTGAAAGATTCTTTTTATTGCATATATAAATTAAATATAAGTAACTTCCATGGGGGGGGGGAATGAGAGAGAAAGAGAGAGAGAGAGGTAGAAGAGAGCAACCTAGGATTTGAGGGCGAGAGAAAAGTCAAGGAAGATCTCAAAGTTGCAATCTGGAAGGCTGGTGAGTACTCAAATGAAAGTTGGACATTTTGAACAGGTATAGAATTCAAAGAGGGTGCAGCTAAGTGACACAATGAATAAAGCATTGACCTTGGATCAGGAGGACAGGAGTTCGAATTCGATCTCAGACACTTGACACTTACTAGTTGTGTGATCTTGAACAAATCACTTAACACTGATTACCACACATCCAGGGTCATCTCCAGTCATCTTGATTCTTATCTGGTCACTGGAGATGACTTTGGAGGAGAAAGTGAAGCTGGTGACTTAGCACAGCATCTCCCTCACTCAAATCCAATTCATTGGATCTACAGATGGAGCTGTCCAGCAGGCAGTTGACAAGATAGGAGTCAGATGACACGATGACAGCTGATGAAGACAGTAAGAGAATATGGTGGGGAATAAAAAGAGCCTTAGAGGACACTTAGACTTAATTTTCAGGATAAGAATACTGATCTAGCAAAGGCAACAGGAGGATTGGTAAGATAATGGCAGCTGCTTTCTCATTATCATCTAAGAATGTCACTCAATAGATGACTTAAAGCATGAGAATAGTTTTGTGTTTTGGCTTGCTTCATGACCAAATTTTACTGTGTGGGTATAGAAACCTGGAGATCATCTAAGATCTGGTATGAAACTCTTGGAGTTCTTTGAAGTTCTTGCACAGTTATGTGGTGAAGTGGATATAGGGATAGGACTAGAGTGAGTTAAAATTTCTTCTCAGACTTTTACTAGTTATGTGAATATGGGCAAGTCACTTAACTTCTGTTTATTTTACTTTGTTCCTCATCTGTAAAATGAGGATAATAATAGCACCCACTTCCAAAGATTGTTGTTAGAATCAAATGATATAATAATTATAAAGTGCTTAGTTCAGTGCCTGGTAAAGTGCTATAAAAACATTAGCTATTATTGTCAGTGTTTCATTAGGAATATTCTAGGTTTTCTGGGAGTTGCTTAGTGACCATCAGAGAGTAACTTTTCAGGTAACAAGAAGCAAGTTGAGGGAGGTTTGATATATAAAGTTAAAAGATTTTGTCTTAGAAATCAGAAAAGGCACTACATAGAAATTAAGCATTTAAATTAGACTATCACTAATAACAGATTGCTGATAGAAATGTTTGTATTTTTAAATCTGACTTGGCTCTGATTGGAAATCACCCATGGTCTCCCACAAAAAAAGCAAAAACAAAAACAAAGACACAACATCTATTTTAATGAATAGTCAGAAGGAAGATCTATTTAGTTTTCTGCTTTTATGTGCCCCTTTTCTTGGTTTGCTTAGGTTTTTCTTTTCTCCTTCACTTTCATAGATCCTTTTCCTGAGTGACTGTGTTCTTTTCTCAGTTGTTACCTACCCCCCCCATGCCCATCTGGTTTTCCCTATTACCCAACTTTTTGCATCTCCCCCCCCCCATTTTCAGATTGAGTTAAGATCAACCTGAAAAGTGCAATACACTTATAATTTTCTACCTATCCCAAAAGCAAACAATTTTGAATTCCATGAAATATCTCAAACTAGTTTCTTAGTATTTTGAGTTCTTGGGAACTCAACATTCCAGACTAAAGCATATCACCAAGTACATTTTCCTTAGTTTCTATGCATATTTGGAAGGGAATTTAAACATGTATTTGTATTTATTCTCAGTGCAAGAAAACATTGATTCATGAAAGTAATCTGATATTCCCAAAGCTCTTTGAAGACTTTCAAAAAAATTTTTTTTGTATTTTCCTTTTGAAACAAGGACAAAAATGATCACATTTCCTCTGGAGATTTGTATTTTGTAAAAATATGAAACCTTTCATATGAGAAGAAATGCAGAAAATACAGTCTTTCATTTTTATTTTTATTGATGGGGATGAACTCTAGAAGCTTCTGTGATGGCAAATGAATAACAGCTCTCCCTCTTCCAAAGTCAAGTCTCTGAGGAACAAACACATTAATAGAAATGATTGCATTGTGTTACTATCATTCTGTATTATTGAAAACTCCCTTCTTTATGAAGGGGTCTTTTTAAGTCCCCCCCCAAATGATACATGAATGGAGAAGGAATCCAAGTCCGAAGTGTGTTCTAGAAGAATATAAACTTCTTGTAGGAAGGAACTCTTTCTGTTTTTTTTAGATATATCCCAAGTGCCTTTCTCATTGCAGAAATAAAATAAATGCCTATTGAACTTAATGTAATGTATGCAATAGAAAATTTTATGAAATCTGAATTTTTAAAATGTTTTTGGAGTAACGGGGAATTGGTTAAGGTCATCCTTTATTTTTGCAAAGTGATCTTTTTGTATTTAAAACAGAAAACTATAGTTCATGTGATTTCCCAACATCAGGTTTTATTACAGATTGGTCCACCTTTGACTTCAGTAGTTTGACTCAATTCATTTCAAATCAACAAGTATTTATCAAGGATCTATCAGATGTAAAATACTGTGCCAGGCTTTGGGGATACAAACAAAAGTGAGAAATAGCCTTACCCTTAAGAAGCTTATATTTCAAAAAAGTAAATTTTTTGACATATATTAAGTAGTTAATAATTTTTTATTATTCATTACATCCTTAATTCCTTTACTCATTCATTTTCTAACAACTGTGGGGGGGATCAGGAAAGGATTCCAATAGGAGCCTTCCCGATATGAACCATGAAGGAAAGTAAAGATTCTAAGAGGTAAAGGATAGGAGGAGAAAGAAGAATGAGCTATGGGCTAGTGCAATTTGAACACACACACACATATGTATATATATATGAATAAGGCAAATTAAGGATATATATATACATATATATATATATATAATGAATAAGATAAATTAAACATGGAAAGGCAATGTAGGTATAGATTATGAAAATTTTTACAATGCTAAACTGAAATATTCATATTTCTTTCTGCCACTGGTGATGCTTGAGAAGGTGTGACAAGGTCAGATGAGTAATGTAGGAAGATTATTTTTAGCAGTCAAATGAAGGATAGATTGGAGAGCCAAAGGCACTTTATATATCTAATCCAGCTACATTTTTATAGATGATGAAATTGAGGCTCCTACAGGTTAAATATGTTCCTCAGGGTCACAGAAAAAGTTAGCAGGAGAGCTAGAATTTGAACCCAGTTCCTCTATACTTTTTTCATTGTATTTTTAATTTATGGAATAAAAAAGCATTTCCATAATATAGTATACTAAAAAATAATGATTGCACATTAAATAGTAAACCAATTCTGTACAACATGCTATTTTAAAAAAATAAATAATAGAGTTTCATGTAAATTTCTTTTTTTCTTTCCTCCAAACTTCCAACCTAAAGATGACTGCTATAAGATAAAGGGCTGTGTGCGTGTGTGTGTGTGTGTTTGTGTATGCAAGTGTGTGTGCTATATATGTAAAATCATTTTATACATCTATTTATCAGTTCTTTCTCTGGATGCAGATAGAGTCTTCCTTCATATCCTTTGTTGTTAATTGGGTATTTATAATAGTCAAAATGACTTATTCCCGCAAATTTGTTTCAAATTAATGGTTCGGCTCATTTTGCTCTTAATTATTTCTTGTAAGTCTTTCCATGCTTTTTTAAGATCACTAAATTCATTTCTTATAGAATAGTAGTATTCTATCATAATCACAAACCACAACTCGTTCAGCTTGTTCTTTCTACAGTATTATGCAGTCAACTGGTTTTTTATGGAAAACTTTCACTGACAATAAAAAAAGTTAGTGATGGGTCTAAGAAATGATTTATCAATTCAGGACAATCTTGGAAGTGGTCCATAATATATATGATTTAATTTATTTCAGTTTAGTCTGTTAATATCCTATTTTTACCTATATATATATATATATATATATATAACTGATATGATTCTAGGGTCCTACATTTGAAGCAGAGAAAAAATCAGTAGTGGTTCCTGGACCACATGACTTGATGAATGATCATAATGAAACTGTAGGGTCAATACAATGGCACCTTATTAATTCAAGTCACTTGATGGTATAGAAAAGACATTGTGGCAAGAACATGGTACCTCAGAGTTCTAGGACTGATTTCAGAATTATAGGTGGCAATTGTATAAAGCTTTAAGGTTAATAGAGTCCTTTTCTCACATTAACTAATCATTATTTCCATAGTTTATAGATGAGAAAAACTGAGACACCAGGAGGTAAGGTGCTCAATCTAGGTCACCAGTCAGTGTCTAAGTTAGGATTTGAACTTGGTTCTTCCTGATTTCAGATCCATCACTTTATCCACTAATCTGTACCACTACTATGGTACCTCTAATAAATCATTTCACTTCTGTAATTCTCAGTTTACTAATCTGCAAAATGAGGAAGTTGTAACCTGTTTACCATATCACTAAGATCTCTTCCAGTTCTAAAAATCTCTCATTTTAATTCTAGTCTTCTTTTACCTTATTCTATATTATTTGTTTTAACACAATATGGTTTTGTGGTGACTGGGGTCAGGACTGAGTACTTCCCACAAGTCTTCCCACAAAATCTCACAAATATGGAGTATAGATTTAGAGCTAGGAAAGGACCTCAAAGGGCATCTGGGATAGTCCCTTTGTACTTTGAATGCAGATTTCACAGGATTGAATATAGGGATTTTGAGATCCAGAAATAAGTCATTGCTTTAGTAGAGGCAGAGCAAAATTTATCAATCATTACCATACTCAGAAAGACCAGGGTGTTGAATTATGGGAAAAGAAAGGCAGCATCTGTTATCAATATCCCTAAAGAGGGTTGACAGACTTTCTTCTATTTAAGATTGTCTGTAGGTAGTAAATGAAAGATGGCCTCCCTAAGGACCAATATTTAGGGTTACGCCTTACTTTGTGATAATAGAACTGTTTTAGAAGGAAGGATGACAAAAGAAGCCAAGTGAAAACTTTTTGTAAGATCTCTGGGGAATTCTGAATGCCTCTCCCTACATACCCATATTTTATGTTCCCTTGGGCAACATGTGGTCCTTGGAAAATATGATGTTGCAGTGTTCTGAGGTCTTGAGGATGTTCTACTCTAGGCATTGATGACTCAATGTCATCATCTCAGTGACTGCTAAATCCTCGTTAACATCTTCATTCTCTTGGATACATCTATATAAGAAGTTTTGGGGTATTAGAAGTCAGTTTTGGGGCATCCTAACTGTGTTGAAAATTCTGTAATCTAAAGAGCTACCAAGCCTCTCCTCAGAGAACTACCTCTTTCCACTAAATTTACTCAATAGAGATAGAGTCCTGAAAGGAGCACTGAAGACACTAGAGAGGAGAATGAAGGTGTAGGGGAAGAAAATGGTGTCATGCTTCTCTGTTAGGATTTGTAGGTATTGTGGTTTGCTCCACTCTCCTGCTGTTACCAAGCCTTAGAAATCAATGCTGCAGCAGTATGGTGAACCAGGGAGGTTTCATTGCTCCCGCTCAAACAGTGGATTGTGAACTTGGAACCTCAGTACCCCATCACCTTTGGGAATACCTCATCAGTTGGGTACCAAATGCAATTTTTCTGGATTTTTTCAGACTCAGCCTTCCTTTGGTGAGTCGCAGTGGCTTCCAGGCATCTGCAGCATTGCTGTGATACTGGCCCTGGAGTCAAGAGGATCTCAGTTCAAATCTGACTCTCAACACTTATAGCTATTTGAGCCTGAGCAAATCATTTAGGCCTCAGTGTCTTCATCACTATTTCTCATCTTCTAGATTGAGGACCAGGTCAAGAAATAGCAGTGTGGATTCAGGGTCACAGCAATCTTCTGTCCTTAGAGGTTCTGGGGTGCATTGCTTTGAGAAATGGAAATTGAGAATGTTTGTCCTTAATGTATTTTTTGATTTTCTATTTTTAGCAAATTATTACTTTTTATTACTATAATGAGATATTCATGTGATTAATTACTGGCAGGTCATGGGAGAGCAATTCCAAGGGAATGGGGCTCTGAGAATTAATTTGAGTAGATATGAATCCAAATCCAGTTTAGATAGCTGGAAGTAATGGAAAAAGATCAGTTAGAATTAGAAGAGGATATTGAATAAAGGGGGTTGGGAAGAAGGGAGAAGAGAATAATTATTTATTTAGCTCCTCTTATATGCTTGAAACTAGACTAATTAGTTTTAGAGATTTTTTATTTGATACAACAATTATGAGAGGTAGGTGCTATCACTATTCCCAACTTGGCATAAAACTGAGAAAGATTGAGTAATTTGTCCACAGTCACATAGCTTGTAAGTTTCTGAGGCAAGCCTCAGGCCTCCCTGTTTCCAGGCCCAGTGCTCTATACACTGTTGAATAAAGAAGAGATGGCTTCCAAATGGATGTCCAAATGGAATAAGCATATAAGGATTGACTGAATAGGTGTCCCCACTCACTTTTCACATGAAAAGTGATTTTTATTGGTATAAGTTGTTTCTTATCAGGGTTTTTTAAAAATTAATACAAATCAGAAATTCTTTTGCAACTTACAGTCTTAGAAAGTTGCCTGGAACACTAAAAAAAAAACTAGTGACTTGTTCATGATCACTTAACCAGGGTGTGTTAGAGGTGAGACAAGTCCAAATTTTCCCAGTTCCAAAATTGACTCTCTCACTTGATTTGATCCATGACATGATTTGAGTAGCTCTGGAAAGGTCCCTGCTCAAAATTATTCTCCTCTCTACCCCATATCTCAGCACCTGAAATTCTACTATTTAAGATTCATTGTCCTCTTAATTCAGTTTCCTTCAAAATAAAAGGGTAACTAGGAAATGACAAAGTGGATAGGTTACTGGTCCTGGAGGCAGGAGGACCTCAGTTTAAATATGGCCTTCAACACTTACTACCTATTTGACCCTGGACAAATCATTTAGGTCTTAGTGTCCTCATCTACAAAATGAGATGAGAAGGAAATAGCAAACAACTCTTATATCTCTCAGTTGATTTGATCCATGATATCATCTGAGTTACCCTGGAAAGGCCCCTATTTAAAAATTTTTCCCACCTTCTCCTATGTTCCAGCATTGGCAATTTTACTATTTAAGATTCAATATCCTTTCTAGACATCTTCCGACAGGTAGCAGCACCTTACATCTTAATGTGAGTGAACTTGTCAGATGGATTATCTTCAAGGCAAGAAGGTGAGAGAACAAGAACTGGGGTAGGAAAGGGCTTGTTGACAGAAGGGGAGGAAAGAGGGAAGCAGAAAGGAAAGGGTCAAGACACTCAAATTTGTCTGCTTTATGATTTTTCCTAGAACCAGCCCAGTAAAATAAAATTTATTTCTGGAGAAACACAGAAATAAGCGTTTACTAAGTGCCTACTATGTATGCCTACTGTACTAAGCACTTTAGAAACAGAATCTCATTTAATCTTGACAAGTAGGTGTTGTTATTTTCTCCCTTTTTTGAAGAGATGGAAAAAATACAGAGGTCAAGTGACTTGACTAGGGTCACCCAGTTGGTAAATGTTGGAGGCTGTGTTTGAACTCAGGTCTTCTTAATTCCAAGTTCATTGTTCTATCTGTTTTATTATTTTACTGCCTCCAGAGACAAATAGGTTCACAAAAAATTAACTCAAATCATTACATAGATGGGGTCTGTCCTCATAAAGTCTAATGACTTTGAAGAGAATTTCTAAAAGAGGTAAATGCTAGAAATTAAACCAACACAATTCAATACTCAAGTAATATCTGGAAAATGTAATATGGGTCTCTTTTCAGTTCAATTTTCTGACTTGATGTAAAAAAAAATCAACAATGACAATTTATCTCTTATTCTTCCAGGTTATATATCATTATATGATCTTTTGTAAAAAAGCTTTCATTAAAACTAAGCAAAGACAAGAAGTTTCTTATAATCAAATCCTGTTGCATACTGATTTTTAAGAATTATTTTAAAAGGGACATTGTTCAATTTCTGAAATTTAATTTCAAAGAAAATTAAGTTTAAGCAGGTTTTACATTTGAATTTTCAAGATACTCTGTCATGAATCATCATTGTTGGTGACTTCTCTGAGCTCTGAAATCTTCAAGTCTTTGAAAATAATTTTGGTATTCAAGAGAGGAGACTGATAATGCTTCAAAGAATGTATTCATATGCAATTATTAAACTCTCTAATGCTGCATATTCTCACATTTATAGCAATTATTAGAGAAAAAGCAGTTTAACTGAAATTAGAATAATTTGTAAGTTAAGTAAAATATAAACATAGCCATAGTTATTTTTAGTTCTCATTTTTAGCAGTATGTATGACATTTGAAATAATTTTTGCTAAATATGACTTTCATTTCTGCTTGTAAGTCCCTTTGCCCAACATTGACCAAACAGTAAGAACAACATTATAAACAATGCTAAAGATGTCCATTGAGTTATATTCTTATATGCATATGTATAGTACAACTAAGATAAATATATTAGACTCAGTTGTCCTTTAGGTAGAATAGAGGTAACAGTCCTTGGAGAAAATCTTCATCTTTTCCCTTCTGAAGATTCTGTTCTTTGACCAACTTAAGTCTAGGTGAGGAATTGATTCTTTGGCCACGAGTAAACATCATTTCAATGTTTTAGAGGTTTTGCATCCTATGTCCTGCCAGAGATTGGTAGAACAACTCTGTTGCAGTTTCAATGAGACCAATGAATCTGACTGTAAGGTTTTGGAATCTTTGTTCTGTTCCTTACCTCCTGAATGAGTCAGACAAATCACTTAACCTTTGTAGACCTCAGTTTCTTCATTTGTAAAATAAGAACTTGGATTGACTGACCTCAGAGATCCCTTCCAGCTTCCAATCTAAGATCCTAAAAAGGTGCAGGGATCTTGTATCACATTGTGTTCTTACTTAGTGTGTTGCAGTCTTCCCATTGTGAAGGCAAAGGCTCACCATTCTGTTACTACACTATTTTCTGCTTTGTCTCTTTCTTTCTCAGTTTTGGTCTCCATCTCTCTGTCTTTTTCTCTATTCAAATTCCAGAAATGAATGGGAATGTATGGGTTAAGAACTGTCATTCTGTGGTTATGCAAATTGAAAATATTATATACACACCGCCTGTCATTTTTTCATTAGAAAGATGAAAAGAAATAGCTCTACCTTGAAAACTTACTTTAATTTCCTCTTTGAGAATTTCTCTTCTTCAAAACCTTAGTGATGGTGCCAAATCCAATCAAATAATTGTGCTTTTAGCAGGCTGGAAGCAGGTATAGCTATTCATTTTTTGCCATGTGATCTAAAGATGCTAAAAGGAGGTGAGCCACGTCCAACTGACCTCAAAGTGGAAAATGAAGATTGCACATGAGTGGAAACCAATGGTCTAAGTAAATCTTTCATGAACTTGAGCATAGATTCTGCTACATTGTATTGTAATATCTTCATGCAAAACATATGCAACAATTTTGAAAATATACATTTTATATTCTATGACATATATACTGTAAAATATAAACATGGCTATCCTAATTCTATGAATATATTGGCTTTATTTTTTGAAGCATATAAGCCAATAAAGTCAGTACTTACCCAAAACTTAGCCAAAGTACACAGATCCCTATATGAAAGATTTTGTGGTTTTTTTTCTCATTAGAGGCATTTCAAAACTTATGGAGGTATTTATTCTTAAAGAACGAGTCTGATTATTTCACTCCCCCTATTTAATGAAATCAAATGGCTCTATAAAAATATGAAATCCTTTGTCTCACTTTTAAAACACTCATATTCTGTCTCTTTCCTATCTTCCCAGTCTTTACTCTTCTCTAAGTAGTTTAGGATCCAATTAGCCTGGAAGTTGGAGTCAGAAAGACCTAGGTTCAAATCCTTTCTCTGACACATATTAGCTGTGTGATGATGGATTTAACCTCTCTCTTGGCCTGTTTCCTTCTCTGTAAAATGTATTAACAAGCTCACTGGGTTGTTATGAAGCTCAAGTGAGATAATGTATGGAAAATGCTTTGGAAATTTTAAAGTGCTATCCTTCACACAGCTTCTAAAGTATCTTTATAAAGTTTATCTGATCATGTTACCCCTCTGCCACAGCGCAGTCACCTTCAGTGAATTCCTAGCTACTAGATTGTAGAATAAAAAAGAAACTCCTTAATTTAGTATTCAAAGCACCATACATTGCAGTTCTAGCCCATATTTTCAAGTATATTTTAAAAAAATTATTTACTAATGCAACTTTTCATGTGGATTATGTTTTGCTTGTTTTACAAAATGACATTTTTTTTACTGTTCGACTTTATTATTATTTTTGTTAAATAAATGGATTCTGAATAAAGGAGTAGGGAGGAATTTCCTCAGATATGAAAATGACATACACCTAGAAGAAACTAACTTCCTTTTGAACATTTCAACCTCGGTCTACTTCTGGAACTCATCATGTTCAAGATAGAAGACTTTATCTTTTCCCCAGATCAATCCCTCTTCTGAACTGCACTTTTACTATTGAGAGCAACACCACCCTCTTAATACCTCATTAGTGCCTCTTACTCACTCTCCTTACAAGCCCAATTTGTTATCAAATCTTGTTCTTTTTATTCCTACTACATTTTTCAAATGTGTCCATTCCTACTTGGCCCTAACCACCTTTTGCATAATTGCAATAGCTTTCCATTTGGTCTTCCTACCTTAGGTCTTTTCCTACATCAATTTATTATCCATATAATAAACATAGTGATTTTTTAAAAGCATAGGGCTTAGTCTGTTACCCTCCTTCAATAAATGATACTGACTCTCCATTACCTCTAAAATAAAGCATAAATGCTCCTGTTTATCTTTTAAATTTCATATAACTTTCTTCTTTTTCAATGTTCTTTTACATTCCTCCCCACACTCTAGAATCCAGTTATACTGATCTATTCCGTTTCTTACACATATTTCTTTGTCTCCTTATTCTGTTCCTCTGTAACACAAAGACTATTATTCATACCTAGAATATTCTCTTTCCTCACCTTCCCCTCAGAGTCACTTTCTTCATAAAACCTTTTTGAGTCTCACCCTCTCTCCAATTGCTAGGACCCTCTCTCCTCAAACTACTTTGCATCATTTTGTGTATCATTGCATGTAATACTTATACATATATCTATATCAATATGTACAAAGTTATACTTCTTTAAATATACACATATCATATATTATATATATCTACATATCTACATATGTTTATATATGTATATAATATGTATTTATCCCTCTATTAGAATGCGAGTTTCTTGACTGTAAGGACATTTTCCCTGGTATGTTTGTATCCTTTTAGCCTAACAGAATAGAGTAGGCATTTGAGTGCTTTTTTAGTAAATTGATAGAAGGATGCTTTAAACTTAGATAGAGGGTAAATTTTCTTTGAAACTAAGAGTTAAACATTAATTGTGCTGTTGTGGGGACCTTACAACCTGTTTCTTGAACCTGAGAAGCTATTAATATAAAAATCATTCCCTTCAATGCTTCTAGTACCTACTTTGACTTAAGTCTGTATACTATGGTTATATCACCTGTGCATTATTGACTAGTGTAGACCCTTTCACAAAAGTCACTATCTGCCAACTCCCTGAGTTTAGAATTCTGAATGCCATTCATGGCTTATCTACCTGGACCTTGATACTAGCTTGTGCTTTCTGTCTTGGTATATGGATTTTGAAATTGACTTAAATTTCTAGTCTTCCAGATTTCTGGTCTTGGCTTCTCCTGGTCCATCGTGTTCCATGAGTCCACTGCTCACAACTGCTGACAGGTATATGAAAAGAATGGCACATAGGATAGACTGTTGTATCTGGAGTCATGAATACCTGAGTTCAAATCCTACCTCAGACACATATATAGTTATGCAACCCTGGTTAAGTCACTAAACTTCTCTCAGCCTTCATTTCTTCATCAGTAAGATGAGGATGAAATCACCTATTTCACAGGAGTATTGGGGGGGGATTAGATGAGATTTAAGTTTTTAAAGCATAAAATTACACTAAGATTTTTGTGTATATAGAGTTCTTTGCAAACCTCAAGCATTATATAAATGCTATTTATTATTATTATTATTATTATTATTATTATTATTATTATTATTATATCAACAAATTATTTGGGTTCATTCTGAGAACATCAAGAGGGTTTTGAGAAAAACATAGCCATAAATATCATAAAAGAAGAATTGGGGGGCAGCTAGATGGTGCTATGAATAGAGCACTAGCCCTGGAGTCAGGAGGACCTGAGTTCAAATTTGGCTTCAGGCACTTATTAATTACCTAGCTGTGTGACCTTGGGCAGGTCACTTAACCCCATTGCCTTAAATAAATAAAAAAATAAAAAGAAGAATTGGGGATAATTTATTGGGCTAGTGAATTTTATGTAAATTTTGCATATGTTTATTTATACATAATTAAAACTATTTTATATAATTAAAGTACCTGTGATATCAGTAGTATTGCTGTTCCTTCCTTGAAAACAGATCAAAAAACACCTAAGCCTCCGTAGACAGTTTCCAAGAGTTGTTGTGACTGAACTATCTATCTCACAGAAATAACTAGATAGAGCAGGTCCTAAATGACAGACACATTACTGGGTTCATAAATGAAGCCTTAGTGGAAACTGCTAGAGTTTGAACACTGAAAGCATAGTCTTTGAGACCCCTTACACATCATGATGAGACATTCTTGGTATTTATATAGCACTTTAGGATCTGCAAAGCACTTTATATTTTTGATTTCATTTAAATTTCATAACAATCCTGGGGAGAGTTATTATTATCATTAGACAGATGAAAAACTGGAGAATCATATAAAGTAACTCACCCATGCTTGCAAATATCAAGTGTTGGGCATGAAGAAAGGCAGTGTTGTTCTATAGAAAGTGAGGTCTGTAACTAGAAACACTTGGGTCCAAGTAACACCTGGAACACATACTAACTTTGTGACCATTTTTTAGTCACAACTCAGTCATTTTTCTAAGACTATTATGGGTTGTAGAAAAGGTTCCGATACATACTAGATGAAAAAGTAGTTTTCAAAACTGATGGAATTCAAACCTTGGTCCCTCATAGGGTTCTTCGGATGCGGCACTATTTCTATTATACTACACTGACTTTTAATCATTAAAGAATGATCAATTCAATTCAGAAAAGGGTGTTTGTGAAGGATTATTTCTGGCTTTGATTATAGAAGTTTTGCTTGATCATACACCAGTAGAGTATGGTTACTTGCAACCACATATATTGGTCATAGTCTTTCTTATAGTTCTTTGAAAGTAGTATTTGTTTCATTCTTTGTATGGATCATCAGCACTTAGCACAGTGCCAAAAACAGAGTAGATGCTTAAGAAATACTTGATGATTGGTTAATTTTATGTTTTGATTTTTAAAATTGGTTTAACATATCATTGGACATAAAACAGAAGACATGTCTCCATATGCTATGGTGTTAGTGTAATATAATTCCTTTACTCACCAGACAGATCTCTGATAAATTGGAAATGTTTTCTTATCCTTTCACATGCATTGATCTTATTCCAACTAGAGTTTAAACTTTTTGAAGGCAAGGACTGTCTCATATTTTCTTTTGTTCTCCATAGTTCCTAGAACAACGTTCCTGCCTGTAACAATAGGCTCACAGTTTTTCCAAACTTGAGAAGTTAAGATAATACTATCTAATGTTTCTCTCTTCCCCCCTAGACCATCCAAGTCAGAAGAAAAGAGTCAATAATAGTTTCGAAGAATGTTGTGAATTTCATATCCTTTTACTTGCTTTTTTCATATTCTCAAATCTGCTGCTGTTTAAATCTTAAGAATTTGAGGGGAGTGAAAATAAGTAACCTAGAGTCACATAAAAACATATATAGCTTAAGATTATTTAGGAAAGTGTTCAGGATATTTATGCCTCCAATCAGTAACTATATAAACATATGTAGGAGACAGCAATATTGTATGTTCTCCAAGGTATTCCTCAGAAGCAACCCAACTCCTGCTGGGACAGGGTCTTGCCAAATAGCCCAAGCCCCTAAGGTGGCCCTTACAAAGTCTCTGCTATATATTGCTTGGGGGCCATGTTATGCCAGAAAACCGCCTGCAAGCAATTTCCTTAATCAGGTCACCAAGTGGAACCCAGAAGAAATAACATGGTGTGATCTCTGTCACGATTCTCCAAGGTTTTCCCTTATACATCCTGCATTGACCAAAGAGGCATTCATGTTTTTATTTAATAGTAGGGCAGCTGTAAAAAACCACTTTTGCAGTCCTTGACAGAGTGAAAAGGGGTTACTATTCAAGGTCTAGAAGATCATCAGGCCCATGTCCAGATTATTCCCAGTCCAGATTGTCTAAATTTACTTTTAGACTCTGGGGCGGTTTATCCCAAAGTTGTTAGAAAGATTTGGTTTTCATATGGAGTTATGAAAACACAGTTTTAAGTCTGATGGCTTTATTTCCCATGAAGTCTTGTGGGTGGAAGTAAAGCATACTTTATCCTAAAGTTTTGGAGCTGAAAAGTAACATAATGGAGAAATGTTCGGGTTTCTTAACTAAGACTGGAAAGCAACCAAGGAAAATTCCTGTTTGTTCACTTTCATCCATGAGTCAGTCAAAATAATGATCCCCTTCAGGAGGTTCTCAGAGGTGATGGGTATAGGTTACATTTTCACTTTGAGATTCTAATGTCTTTAATGGAAGTGACAATGCTTTCTGTTTGTCCTTCAAAAGATAATAGGCAAAAAAAATTCTTAATAACTAGTGAATTGTGTTAATTTATGCTTTCATTAAAAAGCCACCCAACACCTCATTTTGGTATTGGTATTTTAAAGCTGTGATGATAGATGCTACTGTTTCTATCTCCTATTTGTATCAAACTTTAAGGTTTTTAAGTCACTTTTCATAGATGGAACACATTTGATTCTTACAATGACCAAAGCATAAAAACTTTGAATTTGGGTCTGATGATATCTGATTACCAATCTAGTTAAATTTTGGAGGGATATCACCAGAGGGTTAACTATTTGGTGATGGCATTGTTTTATTTTGCTTTGATCATAGTAATTCATATAAATGTTTACTAAGCCATAGACAAATTGTGATTTGCACTAGTGGAGGCAGTCCCCACATAGTTCAAATCATGGATCCCTGAAATAAGATACAGTGACAGAGGATTAGATTTGTAGCAAGAGACCCTGGGCAAAAATCCAGACTCTACTGGTTAGTACTTTACTTTTATTTAAAATAAATGTTATTTTATTTTATTTTTTTCTAATTATATGAAGGTTGGTTTTCAACATTTATCTTTTTATAAGATTTTGAGTTCCACATTTTTCTATCTCCCTTCCTCCCCCCCCCCCCCATGCAATAAGTAATCTGATATGTTTCTACCTAACTTTTCGACTTCAGGAAATTCATTTAGCCTCTCTGTTCTTCAAATTTTTCATTTGTAAAAAGTTCTTGGATCATATAATCTTTCAGACTTCCTCCATTCCTAAAATCTTTGATAGGAAATCTTGGTAAAAATAACTGAATAACAATGAAAATTTTGGTTCAGAAAAGTTTCATGGCCAAATATGCTCGCTCTCTCTCTCTCTCTCTCTCTCTCTCTCTCTCTCTCTCTCTCTCTCTCTCTATTATATATATATATATACATATATATGTATATATATAATTTTGTTTTGTTACAGAATTCTTAGTAAGTAATATAATTTCATATATAATAGCGCACATATTATAGAACTGGATCAGTTTTTTTGTTGGATACTCAAGAAGAAGGAATGGCCAGAATTTCCTGTTGAAATGATATTGAGTTAAGTCAATATCAGATTAATTTGGTATACAAAAACAATGATAAAAATGAACCTAAGTTTTCAATCTAGTGTAATTGCATAAGACTCTTCTCATTGAGGGAAAGAATGATGACTCCATGTTGAATGCTCATACGACGGGTCAGAGTTGGCATGAGAATTGGGGAGAAGAGAGATATTCATCTTTCCTCCTGCTTCAAGAGGAGACAGACATCTTTCCAGAACTTTGTTCCTGAGAAATTTGGAGAGAAAGAGAATAGGCTTTGCAAGGGAGCATGTAGAGGAATGTCAACTCATCCCAGTCTTGGATTTCCAAATTGCTTTTTAAGAGACTTTGGGGAATTTTCCCTTGGATAAGATCAAGGACTTTCCATCAATCCTAAATGGTAAAACTTTTCTGATGTCTGTTTAGTATTTGTTTGGGTACAGGGGGGTTATTTTCTATTTACCATTTGTGATGGTTTTCTGTGTAAGGAATATTTAGTGAGAATGGATCAAATCTTCAGATATAAAGTCCACTCTCCTTCTTCAAAGTCTAGCAAGTAAAGCAGTTGTTTGAATAGAAGAATGAAATTATTACTCCAGACTAACAATATTTAGAGGAGGGACAGATAAATACAGGTAATGGAGAGGAAGAGAGAGGAGAACAGACTGATCACCTTGTGAACCCTAATCTGACTTCCCTCCAGAAAGGTAGTCTCCCTTGGAGGGGGGCAGGGTAGATTCCATACACATCTATTCATGCCATTCTGTCTAAATATTATTTAGACAACTCACTGGCCAGATATATATAGCACATAAGTATGCAACAAAAATAAACAAGAAAAAATGCTACTTTGGTTTTAAATGACCACTTTTTTTCTAACAGTCCTCAAATCTTTCATATGTTATTTAATTTTTATATCATTTGTTGTTAAGAATTATCTTTATTGCAACAGAGAATTTATTCTATTCCCAGAGAATGTGGACTAAAATGAGAACTTGAGCCACCATCTGGTGGATACTTGATCATCCATTTTGTGGATTATCCACCAACTTTTGAACCCTGAAATGGCTTCTTATTCCTTTCCTTCTAAAATACCCTTTCCCCAATTTCTGGATCACTCTTCATGTTTGTAAAAATTACGAAGAAATTTTAGCATTAACTTACAACATATTTCTATCGAAATCTCCCAAAGCATAGATCTGGGTGGATTTTAGGAAAGCTTGTCACAGAAATCCATGATTTATTCCATTAAATCCATTAAATGTACTTAAAACATTTTGTAAATATAATAGTGCTACTATATAAGTAAATTATTATTAATTAATCATGCAATATAAAGAGGTAAATACTATATAGAAATGGAGAAATGCTATCCAGAATCAAAATCTGTAACCTGACTTCCTAATTCCTTAAATTTTGGTCTGGTTTTGTTTTATTTATTCAACTAGAATGTAAACTCCTTGAGGACAGAGAGCAGAGTTTATATTCTTTGAATTCCCCACAAATACTTTGTACTACCAAGAGTACTAGTAGCTGTGGAAAAAGAGAGGGATAGGAATTAGACTTGTAATTCCATTGCTATAGAGAATTCTCAGGTGAGAAAATTATTGAGAAAAATAATAAAATAATTCTGATTTATGCATTATGTTAAAATCTTAGTAGAAATAAACTTTGGATTATCTGGTGAACTGAATAACCTACCATTTTGGATTTTTGATACCATTGCATCCTTCCATTAACAAGGATAATTGAGTCAATCACCTAGCAACATCAAGTCATTTTAAATTAATTCCAAACTTGAGAAGACAGACAAGTGCCTTGTGATTACACTGCCTACAAAAAATAAGCTCTTCTTTTAAAAGATAGTTCCTCTACCTTTCCTGAAGCCACAGATTTCATTTAACTTCATAGTTTGTGATACTGATCTGTGAGCCTGCCAAGAAAGTGTTCCCCCATCTCTAACCTCTTTCTACCCAGGGATCTCCCTTTGAAGTTTTTGCAAACTTGATGCACAGAAGGAACACATTAAGAAGGAAGGCCCCACCAATATAGTATACCATAAATTAGAACACTAAAGAAACATTTGAAACCACTGAAAACTTGCTTAGCATGATGGCTGGCCATGCCTTCTGATGACAGGTTTCTAAAGGGTTCTCTCTAGGCAGCTCATTTTGGGTGGTGACAGCATTACCCTTTGGACTTCTGATCTAAGTTTGGAAAGCATACAGCCAATAACAGGAATACCAAAATCAATGCTTTAACAAGCCTTCTTCCAAACAGTAGAATCTCTTGTGGGGCCTTGAGGATTAGAAGAAAATTTTAAGGTTGACTATTAGGGCCAGCTCTGAACAAAATTATTAAACAGGCCAAGTTTTCCTTTAGAGTCTTGGCTAATCTCTCGCCTTTAATTGCTGTCTCCAAGAGAGCTAAATTTTCAGTGACCTCATATTGTCTAGGCCATCCAACGGAGTGCTACAACCAAAGCTTTCTGTTGGTTTTTCCTCCCCTCCTTCTACATGCATCTCCTCCTTGGTGATCCATCCCATTAAACTCTATATGATAAACCAATGGATGTCTCAGCTAATAAATTTGCATTTAAAAATACAACTTTCTGTAGACAATGCTTTAATAACTAATAGAAATTCCATGTTCAAATGCCAGACTTGAATGAGAAATAATTTTTGTGTTGATGGTGACCTGGTATAGTGGATAGATATAATCAGGGGATCTGGGTTTGAGCTTGGGTTATATTTTTTATCTGTACAACATCAGGAAAGCTGCTTAACCTATCTGAGTTTCTATTTCTTCCTCTGGAAAAAAAGGTGGTGATAAATTGTGGGGAATGAATATATCTGTAACCCCACATCTTGGGGGACATGTCATTGCTACAATCTGGGAAATCTGTGTAAAATTTTCTGACTCTCCCTTCAAATGTCTGAATTATTATGGTATTAGAAGATAAAATACAATATAGAGGAAAGGATGGATGAAAAATATTGTGAAACAAGAATAAAAAAGACTGACTGAATATCGGAATAGAGGGAAGAGTTAAAGATAGATCCATACCTTTTAACAAAGGAGATTGCATGAATTGTATTAGGTAAATAATTAAATCAGGAGTATGAAAGAGAAAGTTCAAGAAGAAAGGCTCCATTTATATGTGTTGAATCTGATAATCATTTTCTTAGAAAGACAGGTAAAGATACCATGGAGACCCTAGAGGTTGTCAATCCAGGGCCCATGAGAAAGATCAGGCAGGGTTGGACTGTAGGTCTGGGAGTCATCTGCACAAAAATGATAGCTTAAGTGGGACTGAAATGAGATTTTCAAGGTCAGATAATAGAACACCTGCTCTAGGAGAAAACTTTCTTTACGAGTATTAGTAGCTATGGAGAGAATGAATAAGGTAGGGCTATTGTGAAGAAAATTCTGTCTTCATTTTCCTCCCTCCTTCTTTCCTTCCTTCCTTTCTCAACTTCTAATCTCAGATTAGAAATATCTAGGGTCACTGAAAAGCTAGATGAATTGCCTGAAATATGATCATGGTTGACATATTTCAGAAGCTAGACTAGAACCTAGGTCTTTCTTACTCTGAAGCTGACTATTTGACATACTAAGCTACCACTCACAAAGAGTTCTTTTCATTTGAAAGTTGTTATTCATTATATTTGTACCCTTCCAATCACACAATATAGCTACTTTGACTATAGAAGATCTATGAGATTGAACATTTATTAACCTTGCACTTAAGCATAGGGAAAAATACCTGTTTTGAATAAGACACAGTCTATCCTTAGAGCCTTTTAAGTCTAGAAAGAAAAAGCAAGTAGCTGATGTTTACAAACTCTTTAAGGTAGGCAAAATGTATATAAATACATTATTTTATTTAATCCTTACAAAAGCTCTATGAGCTAGATATTATTATCCTCACTTTACAGATAAGGAACTGGGACTTAGAGAAATTTTGATACCTGCCCACAATTTTTTCTATTTAGGAGACTTCATTTAAGTCTTTTGTTTTCAAGTTCAAGGTTCTTCCATTAACCTAACTGGATTATTCCTTTGATTCCTTAGGAACTATAAACTAAGCTTTTTCTGGGGCAGTAAAATTATATTTATATTTTTAGCAACATTAAATATATGAACAAATAATATACAGGATTCCCTAGAGTTCTGGACTTAGAGTTCTGGATCAAATTAAAATTTCAGGCTAGTCTAAACCCTGAAAGTGACCACAACTCTGGAGGGTTGCATTAGCCTTTTGAAGGATTCAAAAATGAGACCTGACCACTTGAAGTTTGACCTTGACTTTCATATCCTAAATTGAAGTAATCTTTCAGAGTGTGGAAATGAGGTGATCATCTTCTCTGGCTCATGGTATGGGGACCAGCAGTAGAGACAACCCAGTTGCTTTGTTTCAGGGACTTTGTTTTTCTGACAGTTTTGCAATTCAGCATCATCAGCAAACTATAGAGAAAGGACTGATTATTTTAACTTGTCAAATTTCTCAGCACTTGGGAGAATCAGGAGAGCATATAAGATCCAAAATTAAACTGCCCTGTGGAATGATTTAAGTTCAGGCAGTGGAAATATGAGAAGTCCTTGCCCAAGAAGTTAAGGGCTGGCAACCTTTCAAAGGATGTGTGTCCAGTTAGCATTTCTTCATTCTGTTGAGAGTGGGTACTGGGCAATAGCTCAAAAGAGGTGTATGTGTGTGTGTTTATTTACATATACACACACATATGTGTGTGTGCACATGCACATGTTTGCCTGTGTGCATGTACCTGCCTGCAGATGAAAATCTTTCTGAGAAGGCATTATGACCTTCTGGCATCATTAAAGAGCCATATTGCCTGGGTTATAAGTTATTTCTTAAATATAGAAAGACTGACTGGGTGAAGTTAGGGTTAGAAATTTTGAAGTTTATCTTTCTTTCTAAGTATGCTCCTACCATGAGGAAAGTTAGGTGTTCTTCTTAGAGGGTTCCTACCTATGGAATTTATTGCCTACCTTAATTTGACAGAGTCTCAGTCTTTTGAAGTCCACAGGGCAATTAATCAGCTCCAAATGGTCTTCCTGGGTCAGGGACTTCAGAAGTATATAAACTCTGTGCATTTTAACTATTTATTAAACTATTTTAGTAGTATTTTCATGAGTTTTTTTAAAAATAAAGATGTAATTGTAACAAAGCATTTTCTAATATAGTAAATTATGTTGATTGTTTTCCTCATGTTGAACCATCTTTGCATCCCTAGTATAAATTCAATTAGTTCACTTTTTCTTGGATGAATTACTTTAGTGTATTTAATAGTAATGCATTTTATAAGTCTTCCCCCCCTTTACAAATCTTAAAACACTATGTAAATGCTACTTATTATGCTAGGTTTAACAAGATTTTATTTAACATATTTGAAGATATTAAGGATATAGATCTGTAGTTCTTTTGTGTTTTCTCCTTTTGTTTAGGCATTTCTAATAAATTAGTCTTATAAAAAGGGATGTGGTTGGATGTTTTCTAAATTTTTGAGAATTATTTGTATATTGTTAGCATTATATTTTCTTTAAAGGTTTGATATAATTCTTTTGTGAATCCATCAAGACCAGGAGTTTTTTTCCCTTTGATAGTTTCTTTACAACTAGTTCTAGCAATACATTATATATATACATATATATATATATGTATATATATATATATACATATATATATATGTATATATATATATACATATATATGTTTAGGGTCTTTTCCTGGTCATGACTTTCAGGTACACACACACACACACACACACACACACACACACACACACACACACACACATATATATATATATATATATATATATATATATACATATACATATACATATATGTTTTTACAGGGCAGTGGGGTTAAGTGACCTGCTCAAGGTCACACAGCTAGGCAATTATTTTGCATCTGATATCAGATTTAAACTCAGGTCCTCCTGAATCCAGGACCAGTGCTCTATCCACTGCGTCACCTAGCTGGCCCCTACTATATATATGTTCAATGAAAAATATTGGAACATCTTTCTCAGTGCTCACATCCCCCTCATTGGAAATGTTTCAGAGAGGAAAAAATATACACAGTCAATAGAGTACAGAAAGCTATCTTATCCTAGAGGAAAAAGGAGGGGGAAGGAGGGGGAGAAAGGGGAATGGGGGAGGGGTGGGGGTGTGGGTAATAGAAGAAAGGGAAGATCAGGGGAGAGGGTAGTTAGAGAGAGAATAGAATAAATGGGAATGGGGAGCAATATATTGGAGAGAAATGCAGTTAGCAGTAGCAACTGTGGTAAAAATTTTGAAGGAAATTCTCTGATAGACTTATGGTAGAGAATGTGATCCATCCTAGAAACAGAACCAATGGTGTCTGAACACAGACTGAAGTACACACTTTATGTTTTCTCACTTTATTTTTCTTGAGGTTTCTCTATCTTTGTGGGGGCGGTAAGGGAATTTATATTTACTTTTACAACAAGTCTATTGTAGTGATGTGAAAATAAATAAATAAACTAAATGTGAAAAAAAAGATACAACAACTCCTGCTCTCAAGACGTTCACATTCTATTCCTTTCTTCTTTTTTTCTTTTTTTGCAAGGCAATTGAGTTAAGTGATTTGTCCAAAGTCACACAGCTAAGCAATTATTGAGTTTCTGAGGTTGGATTTGAATTCAGGTCCTTCTGACACCAGGGCCAATGCTCTATCCTTTGTGCCACCTAGCCACCCCATAGAAGTTCACTTCTAATGGGAAAGACAGCCCAAGTAAGGAGTTCTAGCTCTAAAGCATGTGGAAAGACCCTATTGATCCTTAGGTGGCAGTATCAAAGTAAATGATAATGCCCTTTCTTTAATGTCATTTTCATAGATAAAACTTCACCCATTTCTGATGTTAAATCATGTAACAGTACCAAAGACTTTAGTACTGAGGTCTTAATATTAAAGGTATTAGAACAGGCAATGAGAAAACACATTTCTTATTCTTTAGAAATGATATGATGGTATACTTTGAGAATCCTAGAAAATCAATGAAAAACTGCTCAAAACAATTAAAAAATTATTTATTTATTTATTTGTTGAATTTTAGAATTCCCCCCAATCTTGCTTTCCTCCCCACACCCCCCACAGAAAGCAGTCTAATAGTCTTTATATTGTTTCCATGCTATGCATTGATCAAAATTAAATTCCTTATCCTTAAGGAAAAATAAAATATAAAAGATAGCAAAATTGCATAATATGTGATAACTTCTTTTTAAAATTGAAGCTAATAGTCTTGGTTTTTGTTTAAACTCCACAGTTCTTTCTTTGGATACAGATGGCATTCTCCATTGCAGAAACCCTAAAATTGTCCCTGATTATTACACTGAAGCAAGTCCATTAAGGTTGATCATTAACCCTATGTTGCTGTTATGGTGTACAATGTTTTTCTAGTTCTGCTCATCTGGTTCAGAATCAGTTCATGCAAGTCTTTCCAGGCTTCTCTGAATTCCCATCCCTCCTAGTTTCTTTTTTTGCAAGTGAACTTTAATTTATTATTACTATTATTACAATAACTTTGTTATAAGTGTAAACATACCCCCTCCCCAAGATGAGAAACATCTTGAATAGTGAGAAAGAAAAAAATGCATTTCAGTCTGTGTTCAGATTCCAATGACTCTGTCTCTGGGGGGAGTTGCTCTCTTTATCATAAGTCCACCAAAGAAGTTGCTTGAATATTTTTCCCACGGTTGCTATTACTAGCTCCCCACTATTCCTCCCCACTTTCATTTATTCTATTCTCTCTCTCTCTCTCTCTCTCTCTCTCTCTCTCTCTCTCTCTCTCTCTCTCTCTCTCTCTCTCTCTCTCCTTTTATCCTGGTCCTGTCCAAAAGTGTGTTGTAACTGAGTACCCTCTCCCTCAATCTTCCCTCTCTTCTATCACCTATTCCCCTTTTCCCTCCCCCCATTCCCCCTTATCCCATCCCTTTCTTCTCATTTTTCTCTAGGGTAAGATAGAGTTCTATACCCTATTAAGTGTATGATATTTCCTCTCTGATCCACTTCTGATGAGAATGAAGTCTCACTCATTCCCCCTTGTTTTCCCCCTTTTCACTCCATTGAAAAATTTTTTTCTTGACTCTTATGTGAAATTTCTTATCTTCTTCTTCATCTCCCTTCCCTTCCTCCCAGTATTTTCCTTTATCACCCACTGACTCCAACTTTTTACACTATTATACCATCATATTCCTTTCCTTCCTATGTCCTATCTATATATGCTCCTTCTAACAGCTCTTATAAATCAGAAAGTTCATATGAGTTATCAATATCTTCTTCCTATGCAGGAATACAAACAGTTCAATATCATCAAGTTCCTCATAGTTAGTTCTTCTCATCCACCCCCTCTATGGTTCACTAGAATCCTGTACATGGAGATCAAACTTTCTGTTCAGCTCTGGTCATCTCAATAGGAAAGTTTGAAAATCCCCTGTTTCATTGAAAATCCATCTTTTCCCCTGAAAGACGATGTTCATTTTTGCTCGGTAGTTGATTCTCAGTTGTAAATCAAGATCTTTTGCCTTCCAGAATATCATATTCCAATCCCTACAAGTCCTTAATGTAAATGCTGCCAGATCCTGTGTAATCCTGACTATGGAGCCTTGGTAGTTGAATATCTGTTTCTGGCAGCTTTTACAATTTTCTCTTTCATTTGGAAATTTTGGAATTTGGCTATAATACTCCTGAAAGTTTTTCATTTGGGATGTCTTTCAGGGGATGACAAGTGAATTCTCTCCATTTCTATTTTACCCTCAGCTTCTAGGATCTCAGGGCAATTTTGCTGTATTATTTCTTGAAAAATGAAGTCTAGGCTCTTTTCCTGGTTGTGGCTTTCAGATAGTCCAGAAAATTTTAAATTATTTCTTCTGGATCTGTTTTCAAGGTTGGTTGTTTTCCAATGAGATATTTCACATTTTCTTCTAATTTTTGGCTTTTTTTGGGAAAAGTTTTATTTCTTTCTAATTTCTTGCAAAGTCACCAGCTTCCTTTAGTTCCATTCTGCATTTGAAGGAGTTATTTTCTTCAGAGAGCTTTTATAGCTCCTTTTCCAGCTGGCTAATTCTGCTTTTGAAGGCATTCTTCTCCTCATTTGCCTTTTGTTTTGCTTTTTCAATTAGGCGTAAACTGGTTTTTAACATATTATTTTCTTCTTTGTATTTCTTTCACCAAGCTTTTGATTTAGCTTTCATGAATTTTCAGCATCGTTCTCATTTCTCCTCCAAGTTTTTCTCCAACTCCCTGAATTGCTTTTTAAAGTCTTTTTTTTTTGAGCTCATCCATAGTCTGACCCCATTTTCTATTTCTCTTGGAGGTTTTAGATATGAAAGCTTCGATTTTGTCATAATCTGATTATGTGTTTTGATCTTCCATGGGACTAAAATAATTCTCTCTGGTCAGATTCTACTTTTTCTGTTTTTTGCTAATTTCCTCAGTCCAAGACTAATTTACAGCACTTCCAAGACTTTGGGTTTTTTCTTTTGGATGCCACACTAGGACCTTTTTTCCTCCAAGGTCTTATACTCTCTTGCCTGTGCTTTGATATGTAGATGACCACCACACTTACCTCTGCCCTGGAGCTGTAAGGAGGATTTCTTCTTGGCTGTCTTAGTAGGGAAGCCCAACTGCAACCTGGATCTGAGTGTAGACAAACAGCAGAAGCCTTCCCCAAAGGAGAACAGAGAAATTTCTGCATTAGTCCCTGACCCTCTTACTGTCTGTGGGTTGTCCTCTGGGGGTGCAGGCTGTTTTCTCCAGATTCTCACTGTAGGTTCTGCAGCCGATGCTCCCTCTCTCCACATTCATTCTGGTGAAGCAGAATTCTCTCACTGCCCCTTCAAGCTGTTCTAGGGCTGTGCTGCGACCGGGGCTTTTTCCAACTCCTTCTCCTCGTGAAACACACCTTTCCCGTGGAACTTCTAAGTTATTTTGGACTTGGAAAATGTATCATTCAGTCTTTCTGTGGATTCTTACCCTCCAAATTTTGGCTATAGTCATCATTTGTTGGCTTTTGGAGGTTTTTTTTTGGGGGGGGGAGTTCCTGGGAAATACTGCTTTCACACTGCCAAGATGGCAATGTGAAACAATTAACAATTAACTTTAGCAAAGTAGCATTATGTAAAATGAACGCATGTATTTATTATTTCTATTTATCAACAACAAAGCCCAACACCAAGAGATAGAGAAAGAAATTCCATTTAAATTAAATTAAATGCAGATAATATAAAATACTTGGGAATCTACCTCCCAAGTTAAATCTGGAAATTATATTAACACAATTACATAACAATTTTCTTGGAAATAGAGTCATATATAAACAACTGGAAAAGTGTCAATTGGGCCTGGATAGGCTGAACTATTATAATGAAAATGAAAATTGTACTAGCTACTTATTCAATATCATACCAATCAATCTACCAATTTATTTTACAGAGCTAACAAATAGCATCAAAATTTATCTGGAGGTACAAGAAGTCAAGAATATCAAGGAAATTAATGAAGAAAAATGCAAGGGAAGATGGCCTAGCTGAAAAACTATATTATAAAGCAGCAATCATTAAAACTGCCTGGTACTGACTAAGAAATGAAGAAGTGGTTCAGTGGAATAGGCTAAATACAAAAGAAATAGTTATAAATAACTATGGTAGGCCACTGTTTGATTAAACCCCCAAATTCTTCTGGGATAAAGATTCACTATTTGAGGAAAAACTAGTGGGAAAACTAGAAAAATAGTATGGCAGAGACTAGGCATAGACCCACATCTCACACCTTATACCAAAATAAGATTAAAATGGGCATAAGATTTGGACATAAAGGGCAGATAGAAAACATTATAAATTGCAAAATGTATAATTTTTGGCAACATTAAATTGGAAAGATTTTGCATAAACGTAACCAAGATTAGAAGGAATGAAGAAAGTTGGGAAAATTTCATAGCTAGTGTTTCTGATTAAGGACTCATTTCAGATTTATAAGAATACAAGTCTTTCCCCAGTTGATTAATGGTCAGAGGATGTAAGGTAGTTTTCAGATGAAGAAATTAAAGCTATCTATAGTTATATGAAAAAAATGGTCCAAATCATTAAATGATTAGAGAAATAAAAATTAAAACAATTCTAAGGTACCATCACATACCTATCAGATTGGCCAAAATGCCAAAAAAGAAAAATGATCCATGTTGGAAAATTGAGACACTAATGCATTCTTGGTGGAGTTGTGAACTGATCCAACCATTTGGATAAGCAATTTGGAACAATGCCCAAAAGGCTATGAAATGGTGCATATAATACCACTACTAGTTCTATATCCCAAATATTTCATCAGAAAGGGGGAAAAGAACCAAAAATATCCACAAAAGTTCTTTTTCTTAGTGGCAAAGAATTGGAAATTGAGGAGATACTATTCAATTGGGGAATGGTTGAACAAATTTAGGTATATGAATATGACAGATCACTATTATTCTATAAGAAATCATGAGGGACAGTATTCAGAAAAGTCTGGAAGGACTTGCATGAACTGAAACTGAGTGAAATGAGCAGAACAAGAAGAACATTGGACATAATAACAGCAACATTAGGTGATGATCAACTATAATGGACCTGTTCATTTCAGCAGTACAATAATAAAAGACAATTCGAAAAGACTTGTGATAGAAAATTCCATCCATACCCAGAGAAGAAACTATGGAGTTTAAATGTAGACTACAGATGATTATCTTCTCTTTTTACCTTGTCTTATGTGTAATATTTTTTCTCTCTCTCTAATTTTTTCTCATTTTGGTTTGAATCTCTTTTCACAAAATGATTAATATGGATTTATGTTTATGATTATTCATATATGGCCTATTTTAGATTGCTTTCTATTGGGGAGGGGGAGGTAAGGGAGAGATGGAAGAAAATATGAAACTTAAAACATTGTAATAATTGATTGTTGAAAACTACTGTTGCATGGAAAAATAAATTTAAAAAATATAAAACATCCCTCAACTGTGAGTCCTGTATCCCACCTATCAGATCGATTAATATTGTAGAAAAGGAAAATGATTCATCTTGGAGGGAATGTGGAAATATAGGAAAACTATTGCCTTGTTGGCGGAGTTGTGAACTGATCCAACTATTCTGAAGAGCAATTTGGAACTATGTCCAAAGGATTATGAAACTGTATATCCATTGACACCACAAACAAAACCATTACAATGTCTGTATCCTAAAGAGAGCAAAGAAAAAGAAGGACATAAATATATATATATATATATATATATATATATATATATATATATATATATATATATACATATATATATAGTGTATATATATATACATATATATATACACACAAGAGTATTTATAGCTGTTTTTATGATGACAAAAGTTGGAAACTGAGAAGGATGCCTTTTCATTTTGGATAATGATGGGCAAATTATGGTTTCATGTTGTTATGGGATACTATTTTACTATATGAAATGATGAACAGGATGGTTTCCAACTTGGGAAGCCTTATATGAACTGAAACAAAGTGATGTGAGCAGAACCAGGAGAACAATGTACACAATAACAGCAGTATTGTAATGATGATCAATTAAGAATGGCTTAGTTATTTTTAGTAATACATGAATTCAAGGCAATTTCAAAGAAATAATGGTGAAAAATGCTATACATCTCCAGAGAAAGAACTAATGGGAATATGAATGCAGATTGACTCATACTTTTTAAATTTTCTTTTTCTTGTTTTGTATCTGTTTTCTTTTGCAACATACTTAATATAGAAATATGTTTTGCATGACTGCACATTTATAATCTATCAAATTGCTTAGCTTCTCAAGGAGGCAAATAGGGAGGAAGGAAGAATTTGTATCTGAAACTTAAAATAATGTAATTTTTTTACATTAATTGAGAAAAGAAGAACTTGATAGTTTCCTCCATATTCATACATTGTAGATATCTTGTAGATGACAGAGAAACATTTTTTAAAAGAAGGGAACTAGAAAGTGCTAGGCATAACAAGTACCAGGGAAAATCATAACTATTAAATTATGACTATATTTACCATATAGGAAACAGCTGGTTAGTGATGTGGAAGTAATTTCTGAATCAACTATATATTGTGAGGCCATTGATTTGGTAGATTAAAATCAGTATGAAATTAAGAAAGAATCTTAAAAAGGAAGATGCAGCATATAATTCAAACTGATGTTTCCAAATAAGTAATTGAAGCCACGAAATAGGAAATAGATAAAGGAGTAGACTATGACCATTTTCTAAAGAAATTTAACTGATATAAATCAACTGCCACAATGAAAACTCCTAAAGAAACTACTTCATCCAGAAAATAGTAACTATTCTTGCCAACAAGAGAGATATGACAGCCAAAGGAAGCACTGGTTTAGAATATAATAATTTCAACATTTTCCAGACATCAGCATTGCCTGATTTAAAAAAAAAAGCTTTTTTTTGCATTTACCAGAAACTTGATGATGCCCAAATAAGTTAGTCCTGCTAAAATTTATACAACAAACTAATCTATCCATTTTAATAATGGAATAACCATAATGTGCTACACAAAGGAAAAGGAAACAGCTCTAAAGAAAGTGAAAAAAGGACTTTAGTGTCAAGAGATCCAGAAGAAAACTCTCAGCATGCTGTACAGACAATTATTGATGATTTATAGGAGAACAGACAAGAAATGATAAAATATGTCTTCTTTGATTTGCAAATTGTACTAAAGACAACTATGTGGCACAGCAAAAAGAGCAGAAAGAATTCAGGAAAACCTGAATTCTAATTCTAACTCTATGACTTAATGGTTGTATGTTCCACTCTCAGTCTCAGTTTCGACAATTGCAAAATAGGTATTATAGCATCACCTCCTCTCAGAATTGTTATGAAGAAAAAAAAATCTGAAGTATTTGTAAAAAGTTTTGTAAACCTTAAAGTACCATATACATGTTAGCTATTATGGATGCTATTTTCATTGTTCCTATGGAGGAAAGACCTATATTGATGAGGTAATAGTTCTATGGGAATATTGAAAATTCTAGAATAGATGAAACAGAGACCAAATGATTTTCCATCAGGGACAGTGGTATCAAATGGAAATAGAAATGGATCCTCTTGGGTAGCGAATTGATTTAAAATACCACAAATGAACATTATCTATGTTGAATTATATTTTTACTTATTTTGTTAAACATTTCCCAAAGATGTTTTAATCTGGGTTAGTTGGCACTCAAGATTTTGATGACTGCTTATAGTCCACCAGAGTGAGTTTGACACCTCTAGAGAAGGTTTATCTGTATTTGGGAGGGGAAGGAGCTTGGACCACATGACCTCTCAGGCTCAACATTTTATTTATAAGTATTTCTTCTAAGTACTATAACATTTGGTTTCTTAGAATAATTAATATGAATGAATTTGTCAATATGGCAATATCCCAATCAAAAACCAAATAATGATACTTAGAGCTTCTCTGTAAATCTTGTCTATGTACATGGGATTCAAAGGAGGGCCATAGGAAAGTGTATTGACTTTAGAACTGAGCCATAGGGCCGGCTTCTCTCTGTCAGGGTAGATTCAGTATTAGAATGAAATTAGACTTTTGGAGACCTCCTAACAGTAAATGGAAAGTAAATTTGCTTATCCACCACATAGAAAGTTTAAATGTAGCATCAATTCAGTTTCTCACAACTTTTCTGTTTCCTTATTTGCTATGGTGTCATGGTTAGGAAGATGTGAGGATGGAAGTACTGACCTAGTGAGCTGGAGTGTGTTCATAGACCACCAAGAAAGTGCAAAATTTGGTTGAAATTAGTCTGCTGGACCAATGGAGTTATTTATTTATTTATTGGTTTATTCATTCATTCATCCATTTATTTATTTATTTATTTTTTTGTGGGGATTTTTTTGGTTTTGCTTTGTTTTTTTTTGCTAGTTAATGGGATTAAGTGGCTTGCTAGCCAATGGGATTAAGTGGTTTGCCCAAGGCCACACAGCTAGGTAATTATTAAGGCCTGATTTGAACTCAGTTACTCCTGACTCCAGGGCCAGTGTTCCATCTACTGCACCACCTAGCCCCCCCCTTGAGTATTTTTTTTAGGTTTTTTTTTGCAAGGCAAATGGGATTAAGTGGCTTGCCCAAGGCCACACGGCTATGTAATTATTAAGTGTCTGAGACTGGACTTGAACCCAGGTACTCCTGACTCCAGGTTTGGTGCTTTATCCACTGCACCACCTAGCCGCCCTCCCATTGAGTTTTAAGAATGGTTTCAGTACCTTTTAAATAAATACTTACTTAGTCTGAGTAAGATATGACTTTAGAAAAAGCCTGCTAAATCTAGGTGGCAGGGATCCTACTAGAAATTGTTCCCGTCACATATAGAGTCTGGGTTCAAGACCTGATTCTACTGCTTATCATTTTTATGATGCTGGAGACATTGCATCTCTCTAGTCCAAGTTTTTTTTATCTACAAAATGAGAGGTTTGGTTAGATTACCAAAAAAAAGCTTTCTGACTGACATTTTTGTTTTTCAGTATCAGGTAAGAAAATTGTAATCCGTGATCTTAATCAGGAGGAGCTTCAGAAGAATATGTTAGATAAAAATCAAATCATTTATATCAAAAACTAGGATTACCAAAATTAAAGAATACTATCTAGCTCTTCACTATATATGAAAAGTAATGAGAGTACAAAAATGTGTAAAGAAACAGGGAGGAAAAGTAATTTTATTTTTTCTAGAACCTTCATTAGCTGCTCAGAGGAATGAAGGCAATATTTAATAATCATTGATATTTTCATAGCACTTTGTCTTACAACTAACTTTTTCATTTGTTCCTTATGTTAATTCTGTGATATACATGCATATACGCATGTATATTATAAAGATGAAGAAAATAAGACTAGGAGAGGTTACCCAATTCATGATCACATAGTTAATAAGTCTCTGAGGAAGGATTTGAATTAAAATATTCCTGAATTAAAATCCTTCTTATAGCTATATTAATTTGTCTTTTATGTAGAAATTAAACTGTAGATGAGAGATGGGAGTCAAGGACAGAGAGACAACTTCCAAATTATATAGTACAATTTTTTTATTATTTATAATTTTTTTGAAAAGATTATTTTAGTACATAGAAGTTGAAGAATAAGACACATAGCTATAACATATTTGTAGTTCTGCCCAAAGGAGAAAGAAGCATGAGATAGTAGAGAGCCCTAATCTGGGAGTCGAGACTCTTAGTTTTTAGTCTTAATTCTGCTTCTAACTAGGTTGTGGAGGTTAGGACAAGTTACTTTTCCTCTATGGACTTCACTTTTTTCATTTTCAATATGAAGAGATTATTAGATGATTTTTTCAAGGCCTTTCCTAGATTTTTGAATTTATGACTTCTTCATTAACCATCTCAGGTGAGAGAATATGTTTATTGTCAAACAGGTCCTCAGCTTGCCTATATCCATTTTTACCTGCATTCAACATATTATCTCATAAGGGATTCCTTCACATATTAAAATCATCTTTTATTGATTTTTTTAAAGAGAGTGATTGCTCCATACCACAGAATAGCTTAATTCTAAACTCTGATGCATCTCAGCTCTGATTAAAGAGTATATACACTGCAGTAGAATAGATCCCAAACTAGCCAGATTTTCTTATCCTGTTTGATTCTTGCCCATGCCCTTCATAAAGAATGTACTGGAGAACAAAACAACTCTCAGACTACCTTTCTGTTACCCATCCCTCTTCCTGTGAGACAGACTTATGACCTTTCTCAGTTAGACTTGCCAGAGATGGTATCTTATGCACCACTTGATAGGATCCCTGAAAATCATCATTGTTAATATGCCTCAGTCTATTTACACTCACTGTGCATCTTCCATCTCCTTTGAGTTATCTGAAAATTGAGATCAGAAGATTGAGCTCCCTAGTGCAGGAATTTTTCACAATTGCTTATGATTAGATGACCTTAAAGGTCTTTTCCAACTCCAGATCAATAACTGATCCCATGACCCTATCTAGGCAGTGTCTACATGACATTAAATTGGGTGGCTGAAACATGAAGAATTCAGGGTAAGTTGGAAATGCAGCATCATGGAAACAAACTCTATAAACAATCTACTTTTAATGGAAACCAATCCTTTTCTAAAACTTTTATTTTTGCAGAATTCAATCAAATTGATGTGTTTACAGATTGATCTGTTATGAAATTAGTCATTCATGTATCCTGTAGGCTAGTGTTTTAAACCACCCAGGTCTTTTGTCAGTTCCAAACAAACATTGTTCTCACGGACAAATGGCTAAAAGGAGAAACATTTTAATACTGAATACTCAGAGGATCCATGATTGTATAGTGAACTCTAGGCATGGGAAGACCCTTCCCCCATGCAGCCCACATAACATATTCTATATGTTCTAGGAAATTTCAAGAAACTTGTCTAGGTTCAACATAGCCAGGAAGCATCAGAAGTGAGGTTTGAATTCAGGTCTTTATGACAACAAGCCTAGATTTTTCTTTGCTATAACTACCCCGTTTGCTTCCTTTCAGTCCAGAAAATGTTGCTTTATTTGAAAGCATCCAGGATGCTTTAGATTTTGGAAGAATGGGTAAGCATGAAGATCTTCAAGCTTACTAAAATACAAAATGCTATTGTGAAGGGCAGCCACGCGGAAACAGCTGTGATTTATAAGTCTTATTAATGTGAAGGGTTTTTTTCCTCCTCTTGAACAACAACAACAACAAAAACTCCTCCAAACTCAGAGCTCAGAAGGAACAGAAAACATTGTTTTCTTACTGATGTGAAGTTTAAAATGTATAGGCTTTGAAGTGAATTGGCCAAGACCACAACAATACTTTGGACCTGACTGGAGTCTAGATTGCATACAGATGTTAATTTGGCATTTGCATGAGCACATACAAAAGCTTCCCTACTTGTTTCTAGGCACATTGGGATCTGGACTCACTTTAGCTTCACAAACTGATTATAAACACTAATTACCTGAAAACATGCTGTTTGCCTTAATATGTGGCCTGTGGACTTGGATCCTGATTTCTAAAAATGTAACATTTATCCAGGATATTTGACAAATGCTCAAAAATGTCGACTATGTCTATTGGAATAAAATGCACATACTTTCTCCATGTACAACTCATTAACCCCATTTTCACCTACTAAGTAGTCTTTCCCTAGACTATGGGGAGAAAGAAAATCCAAAGGGAACTGACTTAAAAAGCTGTTGATTTTTGCTCATGATGTATCCAAAGTGTCAGAGATGGTTAATTAAAAAGACTTGCACATAGGGCCAAAGTCAGGGGTTGAAGCTCCTATCCTAAGATTTCTCCTGGGGGGGGGGGCGGATCTCTGCTTCAAGAACCACAAATTCACCCCTCATTATAGCTGGCTGTCTCCCCAACATGCTTCCCAACTCACGAAGGAAAATGAGTGAGAGAGTATATGGTTCAGTGCCGTCCATTTCATTATGTCCTATTGATTATGGATCGAATGGCAAATGACTGGACATTTGAAGTGAATACAATAAAATGCCCTGCTTCTCCTATCCAGTTTTAATTATTAAGCACTTGCCAGGCACTGTGGTAGGTACCAGAGATATAAAAGCAAAACAAAAGCAAAAAAGGTTCCTATTCTCAAAAAGTTTGCATTTTATGGATGGGATACAACACACACAAAGATAAGTGGATGTGAAGAAAATCCAAGTGATTTTGTGAGGAGAGGAGAGCACTAGCCAACACCTGGGCTTAAGAAGAAAATCCTCAGGTAGGAGGTGCTATCTGAGATGAAACTTGAAGAGAGTCAGGAATTCAAAGAGATAGAAGTAAGGAGGACTATTCCAACATGGGGGAAAAACAAGCAAGAGAACAGGTAAACAGTAAGCCACAGTATATATGAGGGAAAGTAATTTGGAATAAATCTGGAGACAGGCAGAAACCAGATTGGGAAAGCTTTAAATGCCAAAGAAAGGAGCTTTTTATTTCATCTTAGAGGCAATCATGAACTGTTTAAAGCATCTTGAGCAGAGAAGTGATATGATCAGAACCAAGATTTAGGATTGTCAATGAGGTATTGAAGGTAAGGGAAAAGGGAGAAGCATGGAGACTGATTAGGAATTTATTAATATAACAATTGACATTTATAAAGTATCTTTTCTTTCTTTCCATGCTTGATAATCCCTTTTAGGTTATTCAAAAGGGTAGAATTTTTCTGTTTTGCCTCTGGGAATATGATCTTGATTTCTGTACCTTTTAATGATCCTTATTTGTTTGTTCTTTAATGTACTTTTCAAAGTAATATTTTTCCCTCACTATCTTTTTTTTAACAGAGAAGAGTCACTTGACTCTAAAATCATGATTAATGATAATACTTTTCAATATAGCAATCAGTAGTCATGCCTCATTAATGAGACGCATTGTCCCATCATCATTAATTCCCATTTAGATTGTAATTTCACTTTGTATAGACTTTAAAAAGTTAACAAATGTCTCCACAAGGCCTACCAATGTCAACAGAAGTATTAAGAAAATACTTCCAATTACTCAGGCTCATAACCTTAGAGTCATCCTTCATCTTTGACTTTCTTTTTCTTAGTCAATTAGGTCACAATTCTAGTCACAAATTCTTGTATCCATCTCTTATTCAGATAAACAATCATAAGCCCTCATCATCTGACCTAGGACTACTGCAATTAATTTCTAATTGGTCTTCCTGCCTCATCTTTTTCCTCTCTGATTCATCAAACCTCCACACAAGTGCCAAAGTCATTTTTCTAAAACAAAAGATTGAGTACATTACTCCCCTGTTCAATAAACTCCAGTGGTTACATATTTCCTCTAGGCTCAAACATAAACTTATCTTTTTAGCACTTAAACCATTTCAATGGACTCCTGAATTAGCCTCAGAAACAATTTGGCTTTATACAGATTTTTGTGATAATGGCATTTGCTCCTTGTGGAAACTAGTTTGGACTTGGAGAAATTATGTAGTCTGAAGACTTAGGAGGTAAATGCTGTCTTCAAGTATTAAAAGAGATGATGAAATTTTTTTCCCCCAGGAGCAGTGGGCAGAAGTTGCAAAAACAAAAGTTTAGCTTTTTAATCCCTAACCATTTGTTCCAAAATTGGTATGGGTAGACTAGGGAGGTAGGTGAAATATATGATCTTTGAGGCTCCTTTCAGCACTAAAATTCTATGATAATTTATCTGAAAACATGTATAAAAAATTTAGTGGCTTTTTCCCTTTTTCTCTGTCTCTGTTTCTCTGTATTTTGGTCTCTCTCTCTCTCTCTCTCTCTCTCTCTCTCTCTCTCTCTCTCTCTTTCTCTTTCTCTGTATTTCTCTACAGTGGTTTGAATTTTCTGCCCCATTTGAAAAAAGAATGGTATTCAAGATGGTTCTTTTTTTAAAAAAGTCCCTTTAGTCTGGTACCTCTATGAAATTAACAATATTCACATAGTTTCTATCCTTTACTAGTGTTTGAATGATAATTCAATACTATTTGAATTGATGCAGTCTATTCAAAACACTACTTTTTCATGAGACTGGTTGCTTTTGTGGGTTTTACTTTTTTCATTACAAGATTATCCTCCTTACTTTTGCTAATTATAGAGACTTTATCTTGATTTTTAACAAAGTACATGAAATACTTTCTCTATAGTTATTTTTGTGTGGGCTAGTTGGTATGACAATAAGATAGAGTTGGAATTTGTTGCCCAAAGAGTAGGCATAATGATTTAAACTCATCTAGGAAGGAAGTCCAGGAGCCCAGTGACCTATTTTGTCCCTTTGCCTTTTAACATTTTAACCAGTAATTTGGCTAAAACCATGGATGGCATATTTATTATGCTTTCAGATAGCTCAAAGTTGGGAAGGATAAGTTATCTACTGGACGACACTGAGAAAATTAAAAAGTATACGAGATATTCTAGGGCAATGGTAAGAATAGTATGTGATTATAAAGGGATAAGTATTGTCATGTTATTTAATCATTTTAGTCATGTCTGATTCTTCATGACCCCATTTGGGGTTTTTCTTGGCAGAGATAATGCTTTCTTTGCCATTTCCTTCTCATTTTGCAGATAAAGAAACTGAGGCAGATAGGCTTAAGTGACCTGCCAAGCTCACACAGTGTCTGAGGTCAGATTTTTTTTTAGTTTAGTTTTTTTTTTTGCAAGGCAATGGGGTTAAGTGGCTTGTCCAAGGCCACATGGCTAGGGAATTATTAAGTGTTTGAGGCCGGATTTGAGCTCAGGTACCCCTGACTCCAAGGACAGTACTCTATCCACTGTGCCACCTAGCCACCTCAAGGTCAGATTTTTTTTTTTCTTTAGAAATTCAAAACCTTGGTTTGCCTTTATTTTGAAAACTGCTTTTTCAAACCGGTAGTGAACAAAGAACTGGCAATTTCCTTTCAAAAGCAGGTTAAAGATTTCTCATCTTCATTGCAGAAGTGCTTTTCTTAACACTGAGTGTTAGATCTGAACTCTACATGAGAATTCAAATTGCAGCATCAAAATTCGTCATGATGGCATAATGTCTTGTCTTCTATGGACTTTCTGCCTCAGAATGCAAAATAAGAAAAGATATTTAGGAATAAAATCATTGGTTTGCATTTATTTTGAAAAACCATTTTTCAAACAGTTAGTGACAAAAGAACTGATATTTTTCTTTCAAAAAACAGGTTAAAGATTTTGGATTTTCATTTTAGAAGTGTGTTTTTTAAATTAATATTTTATTTGTTTTCCAATGATAAACTATAGTAGTTTCTACCTACTATTTTCTGTAAGGTTTTAAATTTTACAATTTTTTCCGCCACCTTCCATTCCCCCCCCAATCCCCCCACAAAAGGCAGTCTGGTAATCTTTATGTTGTTTTCATGCTGTACATTGATCAAAATTGAATGTGTTGGGAGAGAAATCATATACTTGAGAAAGTAAAATATTAGAGATAGCAAAATTATGTGGTGCATAAGACACTTTTTAAAGAAATTGAGGATAATAGACTTTGGTCTTTGTTTAAACTCCACAATTCTTTTTCTGAGTATAGATGGTATTCTCCATTGAAGGTACTTTAAAATTGTCCTTGATTATTGCATTGATGGAATGAGCAAGTCCATTAAGTTTGAACAACACCCTCATGTTGCTGTTAGGGGTGTACAATATTCTTCTGGTTCTGCTCATCAGAGGTTAGATTTGAGTTCAGGAAGATGAGTCTTCTTGACTCCAGGAATTGCAATTTATTCACTGTGCCAGCTAGCTGCCCAAGTTTTATACTTGGGTTAAAGAAATCTGCTTCACAATTAAAAACAAGATGTGACTGGATATCAGTCTCTCTCTCTCTCTCTCTCTCTCTCTCTCTCTCTCTCTCTCTCTCTGTATGTATGTGTGTCTTTGTCTTTCTCTCCACATATATACAAATCTATCTATCTATCTATCTATCTATCTATCTATCTATCTATCTATATATATATCATCTATCTGTCTATCAAGAACCCTTGGAGAGGGGGTATGAGTAGATTTTAGGAGATCCTTGAACTTATGGGAAAAATTACATCTTTATTTCCATTACCCTTTGATATCCTTTGTAATTATATATATATATATATATATATATATATATATATATATATGTTTTATGCATTTAAAAACATTAGTCCAAGAAGAAGTCCAAATGGGCCTTATCATGCAGTTAAAGGGGAAGGTTATGCCAAAAATTGTTAATAATCCTTGCTCTAGGTTTTTTAATGAACTGGCAATCTAATAGAAGTCAAAAGAGCTAATAATAATTTAATAATAGGTGACATGCTTATACAAGCATGATATCCAGGAACAAGGAGATGATTATGCTGCTTCACTATACTTTTGTCAGGTCACATATGGAGCATTGTATTTATTTCTGGGTTCCACATTTTAGGAAGGGCATTCATGAGTTCAAGAACTTTCAAAGGAGGGCAACCAGGATAGTAAAGGACCTTGAGCATATATCATATGAGGGCAAGTTGAAAGAATTAGGAACATTTATTTTGGAGAAGAACTTAGGAGAACTTGATGTCTTTGTTTCCTAGGGAGTTGTCTTTTAGAAAAGATATTAGAACTAGGAGCAAAGAGTGGACATTGCAAAGTCACATTTGGGCTTGATGCAAGGAAAAACTTTCTCATAAATAATAGTATCCCAAACATTGGATTAGGCAGCCTCTGAGGTCCTTTCAAACTCTGAAATTTGGTGTAATTTTCTAATTCTGCTTATTGTTAAAAGTTATTTGGAGCTTGAAAAACAGAACCATGAAAACCATGCAAAATGTCATCTATTTAATTTTATATGTAGAAGTATATATGTATCTATATGTGTGTATATAAAATTTTTGAAATTAAAATGACATCTGTTGATTCTTTTGAAACAGAGATATGAACTAAGAAGCTTATCACAATCTTATAATAAGAATAGCAATTTTATCTAAACTAATTCATATATTCAATGCTTTACCAATTAAATTACCAAAAATGTGTTGCTGAATAAAAAAATAATAACAATTCATTTGGAAGAACAAAAAGGAAAAATAAGTATAAAGGAGATTTACCAGTACCTGAACTTAAATTATATTTTAAGGCAATTATCTTGAATTAAAGCAAATTTTATTTTGTGAAAGACAATGAATATTAACACAAACTAATTTTTGCTTTTTGAATTATAAGAGCCCTTTTAAATTTATTGCTGCCTTTTAAGTAAACACAATTTTGCCAGTTATTTCAGGGTATATAAGGGAGGGTATCTTTGCATTCTGCCCAATTTTTACTTAAAGTGAAAGTAGTTTCCAAATTCCTATAAACTATGTATGCATAGTGATGTGGTTTAAATGCTAATAGGCATTAGGGAGCAAAACAATTGATTTGATTATTTATGTCTGCTTCAAGTCATGAACAAGTTGTATCTGAAATCTTCTCTGAAAACTCCCTACATTGATCTCTTCTCTTTCTAACTATGGATGCACTTGTATTCTGTGCTGTCTCTTTTTCTCAACTGGATTGTATGCATGTATACGTGCATGTATATATGCATATATGCATCCATGAATGTATGTGTTGCTGTCATGCTTCTTTCTATTCATAGGTCTATTTTGCTGCCTTTGTTCCCCCCATTTATTTCATTCATAGTACTAAATACAAAGCTAGGTATATCAAAATGCTAAAATATAAATTTATTGAGACGCTGAACTTAGTTCATCCCTCCATTTTTAATGGACATAGAATCTTGAAGTTAAAAAGGTTCTAAGACTCTGTTGTTCAATGTATAACTTAAGAATTTCTCTTATATGATGTCTGGTTCAATGGCCATTCAACCTTTGAAGAACTCCAATAATGGAAAACCTGCCTCCTTCCAAAGCAGTTTTTCTCATTTGGGGATAGTTTTAATTATTAGATAGTTTTTCTATAAATCAAGTCTAACTTTCCATTCAATTCCATTCATTATTGCAATCTCTGTATTTTGGGGACAAGTATTTTCTTTTTAAGAAAAATTTTTCTCATGCTCAATAATGATCCTGATTTTAGGCTTTCAGTTCTATAAATCATACTCTGCAGAATACATACGTTAAGAGTTATGTCCCTTTATATCTCTATTGTACATTTTTGTGGTTCAAGCATAAATGGACTAGCAAATTACTGTCCAGATGGAAAAAACCAGAAATAAGAGGAAAGATTAAGAAGGGATAAAATTGATACTAATGGATCTACCCTAAATAAGTGCATAAACCAATGCTCTGAGTGGTGAAAGCTAGATTCTTTCTCCCCCAAAAAAGTAGTGTGCAGAACTCATGAGATATCTAACTCGTGTGACTGGAACTTATGGAACTGCTAACTCAGACTGATAGAGATCTTGACAGTAATACAGAGGCAACAGAATTATGAGAACCCAAGGTACCTGAAGACTTTTGAAAAGATTGTTAGACATTTAAGTCTTGGGAGGGGAGAGGGGATGAAATATTTGTGAATCAATCACAGAATCAGTAATGAACAAATAAGACAGTTTGTTGGTAACATTATGGTTAATATGAGTAAAGTAATTATCAACTAATCAAACAATAATCATTTATCAAACACTTACAAGGTGCCAACCAGTGTGATATGTGCTGGTTATATAGAGACAAAAGTGCTATTAAGACAGTTTCATTATTATGATCTCATGTATATGGTATTTTTAACATTTCAAAGTGCTTTCATTTTAATTATCTCATCACGTCCTCACAATAACCCCATGAGGTAGGTTGGCCACAGGATCAAATTCTGGGAAACCTGGAGAGAAGGGATGGGGGGGCACTGGAGTCAGTTTATTGGGAAGGTAGTAGATTGTGTCATAGTTAGGAACAAGTATATGCTTGCATTTCCATGTAATCCATTATTCACTCTCTTTTCCCCTCTCCTCTCTCAGTTCTGTCTCCACATTTAGTCATCATTGGGGAAATGAAGCCAAGGTTGAAAAACATGGGAATGAAAGGCAATCTATTTTTAAAAAGAATCATTAACTCCCTGATGATGGAAGAGAAAATATACAAATATTAGGCCATTAAAAATGTATTAGATCTTTGGGTTATAAAGTGTTTTATATGGACTGTTCAGGCTTGGTGTCTTATATACATACATTCATTATATACACATATACAAATGACATCTATGAATATATTTTATATGTATATACATACATATATACACACAAATTCATATGTATATGCAAATACAAATCTATATCCTAAAAGTATGATAACAACATTACTTGGGCGAATTTGTATTAGTGACCTTTCATATATATACTGCAACAGACAGAGGCAGAAATTTGAGCAGGCATACATAAGCTCCTGGCCACTTTGTTTAAGAAAGAAAAAAAAATAACATTAGAAGGAGAGGAAACCCAAGAGTGCAATCTCCTTATGCACCCTCTCCTCAATCCCCTTGAATTCCAGTTGGGCCCCACAACAGACAAGAGAAGCAGCTCACCCTCCGAATTTTCGCTAATCACCACAGAGCCCTAGGAATGGCTTCCAGATGCGTCCATTTTGTTATTTCTGGCGAAGGGAGCCCCCTTGCACTTGGCTAAGGCAAGGAGGGAGGAGATCCATAAATTAACACCAGGAGTGTTCTTGTACTTACTACATATGGGAGGGAATGCTTGAAGTGGGCACTGGAGCTCCTTGGGAATCACCTTCCCTCCAATAGCTAGTTTTCCTCGGGTGGCTATCTTAACATAAATATCTGGAGTCAATGCATTTCTAACAGAAAGTGTCTAAACCCAGTTCTCACCATTTCATTCATTTGTTGTAAAAACATGATGGCCAATTCATTTTCCTTCTATGCTCATTTCCCAAAAGGAAATGTTGACTTGGTACTAATATAATCAAAATATTGTATGGTTACTGGGTGCCAGTAGGTCAAGAGTGTTGGACAAAGAGCTGAGGATAGGGTATTGGGGTGGTTCTGAATTATTCCAGTAGCAGACATCTAAGCAGTCACTAGTTTGGTACCAAATAGTCAGATTGGAGTCAAAGCATTAAAGAGCAAAGGTCTATTGGCAAGTGATGGTCAGAAATCAGACTGATGAAGGTCAGAGAAAAGTGCAACACAGACATCATCTTAGCAAACAGTCAAGAATCAGGAGTTATGGGATTAAAGAATCAGATTTAAAGCTAGAAGGGATTTTAGAGGTTATTTGGTTTAGTTTTCTTATTTTGTGGGTGGGAAAACTAAAGCATAGGAAAGATTAACTGACTTATTTAAGGTCACATAATACATGGCAGAGCTAGAGTTTGATGATATATACTTCAGAGGAATAAAAATTATTTATTAAACAAGAGAAATAACTCTTGCCCTGAAGGAGGTTACATTCTAATATGAGGAAAAACTCAGAGGGAGTAATAACCTTGGTGAGGTGTTTAGATTTAGAAAATCACAAGAAATGGATGTGTGGAACTAATGGGGTGACAATATGTTGATTTGATGTCCTAAAGAAAGAGGTAGACTTCAGAGGGGGAGAGTATACATCCTGGGAAGTGAGTGAATTGCAAAAATGAAGACCAGAGTAGAATGAAAAGCATGGTTGGAGTTTACTACAGAGAGTGTGCAGCTAGATGGCACAGTGGATAGAATATGTCATGGAGTAAAAGGACTCTTTTTCTTGAGTTCAAACCTGATCTCAGATACTTAGTAGTTGTGTGACTATGCTTGCCTCAGTTTTTGCATTTGTAAATTGATTTGGAGAAGGAAATGGGAAACTAGTTCAGTATCTCTGCCAAGAAAACTCCCAAGTGGTCATGAAGAGTTGGACACACTGAAAAAAAACAAAAATGAAAAATGACTAAACAATGACAATTCACTAATCATAATGGTGAATGCCCCAGGGTAGAAATTCCAAAACCTAGTGTGTTAACTTCCCCAAGGCATGGTTTCTGAAGATCTGTTCTTGAGGGGGCATGGCAGCACAGCTGATGGCAAGAGGATGGTCGAGGAAAATACAAAGCCAGTCTGCTTTCCACTGTACCATGTGGAGCTAAATAGAAGAAGGTGAGTGATCAAACAAAGAAAAAACATTGTTGCCTGAGACATCAGTCTGTTCAAGCTCTATCTCTTTTTATTATCATACTATTCTAATATTCACAAATGCAGAATTTGAGGTGATGACAAAAATGAAAATAGTAAGTTTAGGGGGCAAAAGTCAGACTCAGTTCCCCATAATAAATAACTTCCCATCTCAGTTATCTTGAAATAGGCATTTATTTGTAAAGATATTATCATTTCCAGGGATTTATCCATTGATAGTTTAGTTGGGGTGAGAAGACAGAACACTGAAAAAAAAATAATTCATGAAATAAGGTAGTCTAAAATAAGGTCTAGGTGAGTTTCAGGGATATCATAGGAGATCAGAAGAAGGGTAGAACCCTGTGGGCTAGCTGGATTAAAGAAAGTTTCCTGGAGGAGTTAGAAAATACACTGAATCTTAAGAATGAGTAAGATTTGTTATAGATGGTGTAATGGATAGAGTGCTACCCCATGAAGATTCCACTTCATGAGTTCAAATCTGGTCATAGTTGTGTGACCCTGGGCAAGTCATTTAACTCAGTTTGCCTCAGTTTCATCTTCTGTAAAATAAGCTGGAGAAGAAAATAGTAAAACACTTTAGTATCTTTACCAAGAAAACTCCAAATAAGGTCACAAAGAGTCAGACACAATTGAACAAGAAGAAGAAAATTTGTATAGTTCTAACAGGAAGTTATACCTCCTTGATCATCTGGATCACCATCCCAGTCTTGAAATGCTGTATTTGATTATGTGTATCCAATAAACAATTCTAGCTCATCCTAGTGTTACAGCATGCCATTCACTTCAGTTCTGCCCTAAATTTGCAAAATAGGTAGATTCATAAGAATAGTTTCATTTCTATAATACTTCATGTTTTCTAAAGCCCTTTATGAATGTTATCTTATTTTATCCTCACAATAAGTTTTTGAAAAAGCTAAGGAGTTTGAATCCCATGTCTTCATCTCTTCATCTCTCTCTCTCTCTCTCTCTCTCTCTCTCTCTCTCTCTCTCTCTCTCTCTCTCTCTCTCTCCCCTTATCATCTATCTATCTATCTATCTATCTATCTATCTATCTATCTATCTATCTATCTATCTATCCATCTGGCTATCTAGCAATCTAGCTATCCATTCTATCTCTCTGTTTCTATCTGTCTTTATCTGTCTCTCTGTCTCTTTGCCTTGCTCTCTCTCATTACTGTTATAACATGTAACCCCTCCCTCTCATCTCCAAAGGACTCTGAAGTCATACAGATAGATCTAGGTTTGATCTTGGAGGCTGACACTAAAGCAACACTTTGTATTTCTGACTTGTTTTTCTCAGTTTTTCCCTGGGGGGCAGGGAATTTAAATGGAGCTTACTTTTGACTAAAAAGTAAGGTTAGGGTCCTTACCAAGATACTCACCTAGATATACATAGATACTCAATTATAAATTGGGACATGGGACCAACCTTTATTTCACCGACCACAAAAAATACATAAAATGCAAAAAGCTTAAAGAAGTTCATGAGCAAGAGAAGAAAGAAAAAGCACTAAAAACATGTTTCTACTTTCCTCCTTAAAGGAAAAGACACTTTGTAGAACCTTTGAAAAATTCTGCCCATTTACCTTGGACTTGTACAGTTCACAGTACTATCTAGTTATGTGGGGAGCAATCTTTACTGCTCTTCATGGCAGGATATTTTGTACTGCAGTTTCAGGGTAACTGTCTGTGGAGGATGTTCTTTTCCTTTTCTGATAAAGGAACCACTTTCAAAGTCAGGGACCTAGACATCAATTTGAGGAATTCCTACTTTCTTGATGTCAGGATTGTACATAAAGTAGTAATACCTAAGACTGGAAATTTATAGTCTCAAAATTATTAGCTTCTGAACTGGGCAAAACCAGGTCACTTGCAAATGTGCATTTATTGCAGGTAGATTTTTCTTCTTCTTTTTCTTTTGCTCTTCAGGAGTGATGACAATAAAGGGGGAAATCCCCACCCTACCATTATTGAATTCTGATCTGGAAGTCTAAGAGTTGCAAAAATTGGAATAGAAAAAGAGGAAAAGTCCTTAGATGTGAAAATAGATTATTCTTATAGGTAATAAATTCGATGGTTCCTCTGATAGGAATATATTTTTTTAAAAAATAAGAGTTTTTTAAGTGCCAAATATGCGAAACATTTTACAAATATTTTCTCATTTAATTATCATAGCAGCTCAGAGAGGTAGGTGCTATTATTATATCCAATTTATAATGCATGAAACTGAGGTAGAGAAAGATTAAACACTTTGTTCAAAATTACAAAACCAGTAAGTGTCTAGGGCTGGATTTGAACTCAGATTGAGTCTGAAGCCACCTGACTGCCCCTTCTTCCCAGGTCCAAAGGGAACAGTTTCAATCACTGATACCAAATCATAGGAATGCCAGAGCACAAGCCTATCACCATAGAAAGTGTTTTGTAATATATCATATTGATTGTGGAATTCATCAAATTCATCTGACCCTATTATTTTTTTTTGTTTGTGTTCTGTTGTGTCTAACTTTCTGTAACTCCTTTTTAGGTTTTCTTGTCAAAGTATTGAAGTTATTTGCCATTTTGCCCACAGTCACACAGCTAGCAAGTGTCTGAAATTGGATTTAGTCTGATTTATTCTTGATTCCAGGCCCTGAACTCCAACCACTGTACCATATAAATGACCAGGATCTATTGTTTTACTATTATTAATAATGATAGCTATAATAACAAATCTAAAGTTAAGAATCTCTCATCAATGAAAGAACTCCACTGTTCACTCACAAAAGTTCATTTAAATTCTCATCTGTCAAACTGTGTCACATTTCATTATCTGATTAACCAAGAAATGTTTATGACCTCACTGTATGATGATTAGCATTTCCACAATGTAATGTCATTTTCTCAATTAGATAGTACATAAAGTATAAGATGCTGGTGGTGGAGATTTATTTAATTCTTTATTCCATATGGTTACATAGTCCTTTTGTGATAGTCTAATGATGTACATATTTATATTAGGGAGACTGTGGCAGATGTGCCACATCTGGATTTTCAAAAGTACTTTAGTACCAGATGAAAATCCAAAGGATCATAGATGACCACAGATACATAACATGCTCCTTCAAAAGTGGGATTAACCATTTTTATGTCTTTTGGTTTTATAGTTAAATCTTATATGTGAATAGTTCAAACTACAAACCATATCCCTACTTATTTTATTGAAATTTTCATGAGGTTTCTAGCAAATTTTTAGTCAACTAAGATGACATTCATTCCAATAAAGAAGACTAGTGTGTTATAAATATGATTAAAATGGTTTTGTTGGGGGGTGGGATAAAGGCCTGGCAGGAATATACCCTTCTTCACAATTAGTCAAGAGATTTGAATTTAAATTCTATCTCTTGCAAAAATTACTTTTGTGACCTGAACATGATACTTATTCTACTGAGCCGGTTTCTTTTCTTTAAACATTGTAACATTTTATTTGTTTTCCAATTATATACAATAGGAATATGTACCCATCATTTTTTGCAAGACTCTGAATTCTACAATTTTCCCCCCTCCCCCCCACAGAAGGCCGTCTGACAGCCTACATTATTTCCATGCCATACATTGATGTAAATGGAATGTTATAAGAGTAAACATTACTCCTCCCCCTCAAGAAGATGGGAAACATCAAGATAGAGAGACAAAGAAAAAAATATGCTTTAGTCTGTGTTCAGATTTCAATGGCTCTGTCTCTGGAGTGAGTTGCTTTCCTTATCATAAGTTCACCAGAGAAGTTGCTTCAATATTTTTCCCTCAGTTGCTTTTGCTAGCCATACCTCCACTCTATTTCTCCCCACTCTCATTTATTCTATTCTCTCTCTCTCCTTTCATCTTGGCACTGTCCAAAAGTGTGTTGCATTTGAGTACCCTCTTCCTCGATCTTCCCTCTCTTCTATCACCTATTCCTCCTTCCCTCCCCCCCCCATTCCCCCTCATCCCATCCCTTTCCTCCCATCCTTCTCCAGGGCAAGACAGATTTCCTCACCCTATTAAGTATGTATGACATTTCATCCCTGAGCCATTTCCAATGAGAATGAAGGCTCACTCATTCCCCCTTGCCTTCCCCCTTTCCACTCCATTGAAAAATGTTTTTCTTGACAAATATGTGAAATCTCTCAGCTTCTTCTTCATCTCCTTTTTCTTCCTCCCAGTACTTTCCCCCATCACCCATTGACTCCATCCCATTATCACATCATACCATTATATTCCACTCCTTCCTGTGTCCTGTCTATATATGCTCCTTCTTAACAGCTCTTATAAATGAGAAAGTTCATGTGAGTTATCAATATCTTCTTCCTATGCAGGAATACAAACAGTTCAACACCATCAAGTTCCTCATAGTTAGTTCCTCTCTTCTACTCCCTCTATGGTTCACCAGAGTCCTGTACTTTAAGATCAAACTTTTTGTTCAGCTCTGGTCATCTCGATAGGAAAGTTTGAAAGTTCCCTGTTTCATTGAAAATCCATCTTTTTCCCTGAAAGAGGATGTTCATTTTTGCTCGGTAGTTGATTCTCAGTTGTAAATCAAGATCTTTTGCCTTCCAGAATATCATATTCCAATACCTACAAGGCCTTAATGTAGATGTTGCCAGATCCTGTGTAATCCTGACTATGGAGATTTGGTAGTTGAATGTCTGTTTCTGGCAGCTTTTAGAATTTTCTCATTGATTTGGAAGTTTTGGAATTTGGCTATAATACTCCTGGGAGTTTTTCTTTTGGGATCTCTTTCAGGGGGTGACCAGTGAATTCTCTCCATTTCTATTTTACCCTCAGCTTCTAGGATCTCAGGGCAATTTTGCTGTATTATTTCTTGAAAAATGAAGTCTAGGCTCTTTTCCTAGTTGTGGCTTTCAGATAGTCCAGTAATTTTTAAATTATTTTTTCTGGATCTGTTTTCAAGTTGGTTGTTTTTCCAATGAGATATTTCACATTTTCTTCTAATTTTTGGCTTTTTTAGGAGAGTTTTATTTCTTCCTGATTTCTTGCAAAGTCACCAGCTTCCACTAGTTCCATTCTCCATTTGAAGGAGTTATTTTCTTCAGAGAGTTTTTTTTATCTCCTTTTCCAGTTGGTCAATTCTGCTTTTTTAAGACATTCTTCTACCCATTTGCCTTTTGTTTTGCTTTTTCCATTAGGTGTAAACTGGTTTTTAACATATTATTTTCTTCAGTATTTTTTTGTATATCTTTCACCAAGCTTTTGATTTGGTTTTCATGATTTTTTCCATCATTCTCATTTCTCCTCTCAATTTTTCCTCCCTTAATTGCTTTTGAAAGTCTTTTTTGAGCTCATCCATAGTCTGACCCCATTTTCTATTTCTCTTGTAGGTTTTGGATATGGAAGCTTCAATTTTGTCATCATCTGATTATGTGTTTTGATCTTCCATGGGACTAAAGTAATTCTCTATGGTTAGATCCTTCTTTTTCTGTTGTTTACTCATTTTCTCAGCCCAAGACTAATTTACAGCACTTTCAAGGCTTTGGGGTTTTTTTGGACACCCCACTGGAACCTTTATTCCTTCAAGGTCTTATGCTCTCTAGTCTGTGCTTAGATATGTAGATGGTCCCCATACTTCCCTCTGCCCTGGGGCTATAAGGCAGGATCCAGCTATCTTGGTATGGAAGCCCAAACTGCAATATGTGAGTGTAGGCAAACAGCAGGGTCCTACCCCAGGGAGTGCAGAGACTTCTCTGCAGACTTCCCTTACTGTCTCTGGGAGTGCAGGGTGCTTTCTCCCAATTCTCGTTGCAGATTCAGTGGCCATGCTCCTCACTCCACACTCACCCAGGTGCAGCAGAGTTCTCTCCCCATCTCTTCAAGCTATTGTGGGTGATCTCTGGGCTGCGCTGTGCTGTGCTGTGCTGTGGCTTTTTTTCCAACCCCCTGTTCTGGTGAAGCACTACTTTCCTGTGAATCTTCTAAGTTATCTTGGACTTGGAAAATGTATCACTCAGTCTTATGGGTCCTGCCCTGCTAAATTTGGCTAGAGCCATTTATTTTTGGGGGTTTTGGGGGAATTGGAGTTCTCAGGAGATGCTGCCTTCATACCACCATCTTGGCTCTGTCCCCTCTGAGTCTGTTTCTTAATCTGTAAAAATAAGAAAATTAGACTAGATAGTTTCTAAAGTCCCTACTAGCTTTAAGATCCCATCATTCTAACTTTAATTAATGAAAATTAATTCCAAGTACAAGATGATCACAAACACTTCTGCCACATTATTGCTTGTGGTACTTGAAATAGCAATAACAAGAGATTTAAATTTAGGCATGAGATTATGATGTGTGAGATTGTGTGTATGTGTGTGTATGTGGTGAGTGTGTATGTGTGTATGTGTGTATGTTTGTATGTGTGTTTGGATCACTGGAAAAGAAAAGTAAAGTATGACTGGAAACTAACCTAAATGTAGTAGGTAAAGAGAGGTAGGTACTCAGCTTTCATTTCAGTGGAGCCCTTTAACAAAATTTATGTCAATGAAAGTATTTATTACTCTAAGGCTTACACCCTTACATTCAATGCAACTCTTGCCCATGTGCTTTAATAAATTCTCAAGACAGAATCTATCTTCCTCATTAGGGCTCTTCTGGAACTTTTAATATCACTCAGACTATCCCTATTTTAGTCAATAAGCATGCATAAAGTGCCTACTATATACTAGGGATTGTACCAAGGACAAGGGGGTAAAAAGAAGGGTAAAAGATAGCTCCTACTCTCAAGAAGATCATAGTCTAATGGGGAGAAAACATGAAAATAACTACAAACAAGATATACAAAATAAATTGGAGATAATCTACAGAGGGAAGGCATTAGCATCTATGGGTTTGTGAAAGTCTTCCTAGAGAAGTTAGGTTTTAATTGACAAAATCTTAGCACGGTTTTATGCAATTAATTTTAGAACTGCAGTCAGATTTTTGGAATACCCTGTATGTAAAAATCCTTGTTAGACCTACTTCTACCATAGCTTCTGTTCCTCCTTCTCATACAGCTGTGGCAACAGCAACTACTACTAACACTACTGCTACCCTACTATGATTACTATTTTTTTAAGGTTGTTGTAAGGCAAATAGGGTTATGTGGCTTGCCCAAGGCCACACAGCTAGGTAATTATTAAGTGTCTGAGGCCGGACTTGAACTCAGGTACTCCTGGGTCCAGGGACAGTGCTCTATCCACTGCACCAGCTAGCTGTCCACTATGATTACTATTAATTGCTACTACTACTACTACTACTACTACTACTACTACTACTACTGCTGCTGCTGCTGCTGCTGCTGCTGCTGCTGCTGCTGCTGCTGCTACTACTACTACTATTACTACTACTACTACTACTACTACTACTACTACTACTACTACTATTACTACTACTACTATTTCTACCACTGTTACTACTAATTACTATTACTACTAAAGTACACATGGAATTTATACCATATGGTTACAGTATGTCACACTGTGGCTTATCAGACCAATAAAAGTTCTTTGTGTTCTATCACACATTTGCCACAAATAGGTCATATGAACATTTGGGTATGATTCTCTAAATTTGTGCATCTTGCATTTCTTTCAAACTACTTCAATTCTACTTTCCTCATAGAACACAGTACTTTCTCTGTTAAGGACATGTCATACAATCAGTTCCAAAGTTCTTAAAAGAAACCTTGAGAGTGTCCTTGTATTGTTTTTCCCCTCCCCTGTGAGCACTTGCCCTGGGTGAGTTTTTCATAAAATAACGTTTTTAGAAAGCTTATGTTTGGCATTCAAGCAATGTGATCAGCCTATTGAACTTGTACTCTCTGCAGTAGAGTTTGAAAGCTTGACAGTTTAGTTTGAGAAAGTATCTCAATGTCTGGTCTCTTGCTGAGTTATCTTCAGAATCTTCCCAAGATAATTCAAATGGAAGAAATTCATTTTCCTGGCATGGCACAGGAATTTTGTCTAGGTTTCATAGGCACACAAAATGAGGTTAGAACTACAACTCTGTGTACCTTCAGGTTAGTAGTCAATTTAATACCTCTTCTCTTCCATACTTTCTTTCAGAGCCTCCCAAATCATTACTAAGCTTTGGTAATGCATGTGTTGACTCTTGATCAATGTGTCCATCCCTGGAAAGTATACTGCCAAGGTAGGTAAACTTATTCCCAGTTCTCAAAACTTCTTCATTTTCTGTAACTAACTCATGACTACATATATGGATGGTATGGTACTGACTGGTGGAGCACCTGTGTTTTCTTGACCTTAATTTTTAGGCCAAAATTAGCACAAGAACAGAGAATTGATCCATATTTGTTGCATATCAGCTTCAAGGTGTTGCATTGAGTAAACAATCACCTGCATACAGAAAATCCATGCATCTTCACTTTGGTCTTCACTCTTTTAAAGTTGAATAATTCATCATGAAAGGGTAGTTGCCCTTGATTCTATATTGACTTTATAGAAGATGTTTAACAACATGACTGAAAATATCATACTAAAATCATGTGAGCAATCACACAGTCTTGTTTCACTCTACTGGTTATTGGGAAAATGTGAGAGTATAATCCATTATCCAGAACCCAGGCAAACATGCCATCATGATACTGATACAATACTGATGAATGTCTCTGGGCAACCAAATTTTGACATAATTTTCCATAAGTCCTCATGACTGACAGTACCAAAGGCCTTGATCACATTCAAAAACATAGATCTGTTCTGCTCTTGACATGTATCCTGGAATTGTCGAGCAGCAAATAGCATATCTATGATTTCTTGTCTCTTTAACATTTTTTTTAAATTTATTTATTTTTGAATTTTACAGTTTCCCCCTAATCTTGATTCCCTCCCCCCATTGGCATCCTGATAGTCTGTACATTGTTACCATGCTATACATTGAACTAAATTGAATGTGTTGAGAAAGAAATCATATCTTTAAGGAAAAAAAATAAGAGATAGCAAAATTACATAATAAGATAACAGCTTTTTAAAAATTAAAGGTAATAGTCTTTGTTCAAACTCCACAATTCTTTCTCCAGATACAGATGGTATTCTCCATTGTAGATATCCCAAAATTATCCCTGATTGTTGCACTGATACAATGAGCAAGTCCATTAAGATTGATCATCAACCCCATGTTGCTGTTATAGTATAAAATGTTCTGGTTTTGCTCATCTCGCTCAGCATCAGTTTATGCAGATCCTTCCAAGCTTCTCTGAATTCCCATCCCTCCTGGTTTCCAATAGAACAATAGTGTTCCATAATGTACACATACCACAATTTGTTCAGCCATTTCCCAATTGATGGATATTCACTCAATTTCCAATTCTTTGCCAGCACAAACAGACTGCTGTGAATATGTTTGTACAAGTGATGTTTTTATTCTTTTTCATGATCTCTTCAGGGTATAGACCTAGTAGTGCTATTGCTGGATCAAAGAGTATGCACGTTTTTATTACCCTTTGGGTGTAATTCCAAATTGCTCTCCAGAAAGTTTGGATGAGTTTACAGCTCTACCAATGATGTATTAGTGTTCCAGATTTCCCACATCTCTTCCAACATTGATCATTGTCCTTTCTGGTCTTATTGACCAGTCTGAGAGGTGTGAAGTGGTAACTCAGAGATGCTTTAATTTGCATTTCTCTAATAAGTAATGATTTAGAGAAATTTTTCATGTGACTTTGAATTGCTTTAATTTCCTCATCTGTAAATTATCATTGCATATCCTTTGACCATTTGTCAATTGGGGAATGCCTTATCTTTTTACAAATTTGGCTTAATTCTCTCTATATATATTTTATAAATGAGTCTTTTGTCAGAAATACTAGTTGTAAAAATTGTTTCCCAATTTACTGTATTTCTTTTGATCTTGGTGACAGTGGTTTTTGTCTGTGCAAAAGCTTTTTAATTTAATGTAATCAAAATTATCTAGTTTGTTTTTAATGATTCTCTCCATTTCTTCCTTGGTCAAAAACTGCTTCCCTTTCCATAGATCTAACAGGTAAGCTATTTCTTGATCTCCTAGTTCTCTTATAATATTGTCTTTTTTTTAGTTTTTACAAGGCAGTGGTGTTAAGTGACTTTCCCAAGGTCACACAGCTGGCACTTATTATGTGTCTGAGATCAGATTTGAACTCAGGTCCTTCTGAGTGATGGAGCTGGCACTCTATCCACTGTGCCACTGAGCTGCCCCTAATATTGTTTTTTATATCTAAATCCTGTATCCATTTTGATCTTATCTTGGTAGGGTGTGAGGTGTTGGTCTAACCCAAGTTTCTGCCATACTAATTTCTACTTTTCCCAACAGTTTTTTTTTTTTTATTGCAGAAAGAGTTTTTATCTTTTGGCCCTTTCTGGTCACACTGGCTCAGAGGTAGATAACCATCTTCTAGGTGAAGAACTCTTGTCAGAATCTTGTTGGTAGTGACTAAGAGAGAGAGACTCCCCCACCCCAGGATAACCTATTTCCTTTATTTTTATAGAGATGAACAATAGGAGCATCCTTGAATTCTTGGGAGATAACCTCCTTTTATCATATAACTTGTAAAATTTCAGTCAGTTTTTGTATGAACATTGGACCCACTTTGTAAATCTCAGATGAAGAAGAATCAGCACCAGGGATTTTGCCACAGGAGAGATGCCTAATGACATTCAAAACCTCTTCTTCAGTTGAAAAGTGGAGAAACTGACTTCAACCTGAGGGATATGTTCATTAACTTCAGCATTAGTTGATAATGGTCTGTGGAGAACCATATGGAATTGTTTAGCCATGACTCTAAGATCATATTCTTATCCATAAGCACTGATAAGATGAAATGCACCATATCTTTAGCCCATAAATAGCCTTTAGGACATCATAAAAATGCTTTGGATTGTTACTATCAGCACAAAACTGAATTTCATCTTTTGTTTTACTGAGCCAAGAATCCTGACTTTCTCCTAGATTAGCTTGTACTTTACTTTTGATGGAGTTCTTAGAGATGGATGAACTATTCTGGTTGTAAATACTGTGGAGTCCTTGTTTTTCATTTAGCAGCTTCTGAAATTTACCATTATTTTTATCAAACCAGTCTTGATGTTTGTGAGTATTCTGACCCGGGTGACAACAGATCTCTGAAAGCTGCCCACTCATTTTCTACTTCACCTTTGACAACTGTGTTTCTTCCATTGTTCCTGCTCAGAGATGTGATCTAATCTGTTGATATTAAGTCTTCTGGCAATCATTTTGTCTTGAGATTGCCACTTTTGCTGAATGAAAATATTTAGCTTGAAGAGGATAAACCCATGGTCAGTCCAACATTCTCTGCCATACATTGTGCCTTCATTCTCACATCTTGTCTGTCTTTTCTCCTTATAATCACCTAGTCTATTAAATAGCAATGTTTGTTGCTAAGGTGCATATACAAAGTTTCATTGTGTTAGGTAAATGGAAGTCAGTATTGTTGATAAGAAGGTCATTAGATGTGCAAATTTTCAGTACTAATTTACCATTCCTCCCAAGGACTCCTTAACATGTCTGGTAGTATAAGTCTACTCTAGCATTAAAGTCACCCAGAATTAATTATAAGCTTGTTCTTTTTTGTTGATAAGGGACTCCAAGTATTCCAAAATTTTTCTTTTATTTCATTAGGGTTCATCATGGTGGGAGCATAGGCATTGATAATGGTGGTGTGATGCTTTCCTGCAAGTGGCAATCACATTTGCCATAAATCCATCATCCGTTCCTTTTGATAGGATACACTCTTGTGGACTAGATTAGTTTTGATTTCAAAACTTACTCCAGCTTCACAACAATCCCCTTCAATGTGACCCCTTCAGAAAAACAAAACAAAACAAAACATGTATCCTGCTCTAACTTCAGTAAGCTGTCCTTTATTTGTCCACCTTGTTTCACTCAGGGATGCTATTTAGAGGCAATACCTGCTGAGTTCTCTTGAAACAAGAGCTATTTGTCTTTTAGTTCTACTGGATGTTGCAAAGTCTATAAGTGTATACACACTAAATAAACTAATGGTGAGTGGGATTATATATATAGAAGTTTTTTTTTACATTCTTTGCATGTGTTTTGAATGCAGGGTAGGATCCCTACTATCTGTGGTAATAAGAGCAGGGTTGGATAGGCAGATAATTTTTAGGGCACCTTTACTAGTCCATTCCTCACACCAGGAGGTGAACTGTGTGGTCCTTAAAAGGATGCTCTGATACTCAGGGGGGCTGCTGCATCCAGTGATAAGACAACCCTAGGATCTGGCCATCTGTACACAGGGTTGTGACTATAACTCCCAATATATCTGCACCTGCTGCTTTATCACTTTTCTGTCACCCCAGGACTTTGAGATTGCTAAGAATGGCAAATTGGCAATGGTAATATCTTTTGATTCATCCATAAATTGTATTTAAGTGATTTAAGTGAGGCAGAGTTGCATAAAGTCATTAGCCTCACTCTCTTTCGGGAGTTGTTACAGTCAAGTGGCAGAACAGAGTCAAGACAGCTAGTGATGTCGTTTAACCCCATTGCCTCGCCAAAAAAAACAGAACAAAAAAAAAGAAAAAAAAAAAGACTAGGCAATTGGTGATGGCTTAAGATGCAGTAGATGGTCTTATCTTCTTTACTACCTAACCAGGCTCTAAGCATTCCCAAGTAACTGCTTCAGCTGCCTTTGTGGATATTGGAACAAATGTTCCCATCCATCCATTCCATCAGTGGAAGACTTCATATGCTTTGAGTAGACACCCTCCTAATTCACCATCAAGTTTGGGACCCTTTGGTTACCTTCAACCTGGTTTATCCAGTATACTGAAATGGCTGCCAAATCCATCGCTGCTTCTAGTGATAAGACAACCCTGTGACCTGGGTCAAAAGTGTGAAGGGTTGTGATACAGCTTCCAATGCATCTGTACCTACAGTTTTATCACTTGCCTGTTACCCCAGGTCTTTGAGATAGCTAAGAATGGTATATTGGTAAGGGCAATATTTTTTTATTTATGCATAAACTGTCTTTAAGTGAGGCAGAACTACATAAAGTCATTGGCCTCACTCTCTCTTCTAGAGTTGTTGCATTCAAGTGGCAGGACAGAGTCAAGACAACTGGTGGCTTAAGATGCAGTGGATGATCTTGGCATCTTTGCTACCTAACCAAACTTTAAGCCCTCCAAAATACCTGCTTCAGCTGTCTTTTTGGATGTTGGAAAAAACTGTTCTCACCCACTCATTCCACTAGTGGAAGATTTCAAATGCTTGTAGTAGATACCCTCCTAACTCACCATCAGTTTTGGGATGCCTTAGTTACCTTCAACCTGGCTTAGCCAATTTACTGAAATGGTATACTGGGGTGTGGGTGCCCTGCATACTATGAATTTTTGGAGTCACAGGTGAGAGGTGACTCAGGTGGACATTAAAGGTGGAAATCAGCCCTCCCACCAGAGGCACTAGTTGTCCCTAAACACACCTATACCCCAATAATCTAATAATGAAATTCAGAACCCCGCAATAGTCTCCACATACATATTCTAAATAGTGGTATGCATACTTTGTCCTAATATGCTATATTAAATCAAATCCAATTTTTGCTTACTAGACAGTCAAGCTTTGAAATAGCCCATTGAATTTATGAGGATTGTTTTAATTTATGTTTAATTTATATAGTGATATTTTAACCACTACAAAGATAACAATGTTCTGCATTCATTTATGAAAATAAGTTTTCCTTGGCATTTTTTCTAAAGTTATTCCTTTTAATTTTTCTTAGTTACACCACAAAACCAGCCACTGCTATTTAATTCATTCCATATTTTGGGGGGGCCTCAGTTCTGTTTCCAGAATCATTAGTGAATATTTGCTTACATACAAATAGATATTACCTATTGATGTATATAAATGCTGTAAATGATAATTGCCCAGATTCTTATTTTTCATTCAGGGTTCAACTCAGCACTACCTCCTAGGTTTTTTCACCCTGATAATCTCAATTATTAATGTTCTCTCTTCCCCAAATTATTTCATTTTCATTTAATTGTGTATATGCTGTATCTCTTTCTGGTAAAATATTAGCTCCTTGAGAACAAACTATCTTGTTTTCTTTGCTTCTACAGTCCCCAGCATTGTGCCTTATACATAGAAGATAATAGAATATGTGTTATATTTTGTTTTGCAATGAGTAGTGAATTTATTCCTTCAGAGTAAGATAGGTAACTCTGGAGAAACATTAGTTCTTCATTGGGGCAGAAATAGATAGCTAGATGATGCAGTGGATAGAGTAACAGGCCTTCAATGAGGAAGATTAATCTTGTAAATTCAAATATTGCCTCAGATACTTACTTTGACCTAGGCAAGTCACTTAACCTTATTTACCTTAGTTCCTCATTTGAAAACTAAAATGGAAAAGGTAATGGCAAAGTACTTCAATATTTTTTCTAAGAATACCCCCAATGGGGTCAATGAAGACTTGGACTTGACTGAAAAGGCTGAATAATTACAAACTAGGGAGTAGTTTTGTGATTTACAATCCTTTCTCACTTTCCAAATATACATTCATAGTAACACACACACACACATACACACACACAACCTTGACAATATTTTCTAAATCTTTGAAAAATCATGTTTTAATAATTGAAAAGACACTACTAACTCCATTCATTAGTTTTCTTTCATAAAATAACATAGCTAATGACCAGCGCTAGTCTTGCTCTTTCTCAGGGAACTGAAGACAAAATGATTTTATCCTGTGTGTTATTTTTCTCTATTATAAGCTACTTGAATATACTAGATTAAAAATGCTTACCATGCATAATTTTGTCATTGTATTACACAGCATCCACAGTGAGAGAACTATTGACTTTAAGAATTTAACTATCAAAACCTATGGAAAGAGTAATATGATACAGAATGAATGCTTAGCTGTAAACTCAAAATTTGAGGAAAGAGAGAATGGAACCAGAATATTCATCCCTCTTTTCAACAAATTTATTATTTAGAGAGGAAGAGTCAGAAATAAAAAAGAAGAGAAACTGAGACTAGGAAGCAATAATAGAGTAGAAATAAAATTATGAAAAGGATAGAAGAAAAGGAAGGTGAAAACAAGAGGAGAAAGGCTAGTAGAAGATTCAGTATCTCTTAAGAAATGGAGGCAGAATCAAATGGTCCAAAAGAAAACTGGAGTGCTGATCCCTATTGTTTTTTACAAGTTCAAAGACTGAGTAGCCTGGGTGAATTATTTTGACTATAGCAGTATCAAAGGACTCTTTATAAATTAAGAAATAAATAGACTAATCTCTTTAACTCAAAAGATGTGGAATTTTAATTGTTTTCCAAAGTCTTTTTTTTCCCTATCAACCAATAACCTCGATCTATCTTTAATCTAATCACAATCCCTTATTTCTGAGCAAATTTTCCCTGTTTTCATGTAATTTTGAATCTATTAATTTTTGACTTACTATTTTAAATGCCAATATGATACAATAAACATTTATTTAAGTGCTAGACACTGTGCTAAGTGCTGGGGAGACAAATAAAAAAGAAAGATAATTCACTACACTTTTCTTATTTTACTTTTCAGTCCTTTTTTCAATTGTGTCCAACTCTTCATGACCCCAATTGTGGTTTTGTTTAGTTTTGTTTTTTTTTTCCTTAGAGATACTGGAGTGCTTTCCCATTTCTTTCTCTAGTTCATTTTATAGTCAAGGAAACTGAGTTAAACAGGGTTGACTCCCCAGGCCCAAGCAGCTATCTGAGGTCAATTTTAAACTCAGGAAAGACAATGCTTCCTGACTCTAGGCATGGTACTCTATCCTCTATATAAGATCTAATGGAGGAAGAAAACAGACAAAAGGAAGCTGGGAAGCAGTGGAATGGAGAAGAAAAGATATTTAGTGTGTGCCATGACAATGGTGGAGTTCAATCCAAGGATTATTACCGGTAGGATAGAAGAGTTGGTGGTACTTCAGAACCTTGTTCAAATGGAGATGTTAGGAAGATTCTTTTTTGCTCTGCTTTCTGTTCCTCCACTCAAAGGGGCAGAGGAAATTAAGGGTACTGTTTATGTTTGAATTCCAAATATCTGGTAAAGTTTCTGGTGATGGATTTTTCCTGGGATGGGGACAGGGAAAGGTAGAGGAGGAGGAGGAAGGATTGATAGTGGTGGCTTTGAGTTTAAAGAGTACAAATGATGAGAACTGGGGACGTTTAACATATATGGAGATAGTGATAGGAGCTAGATGGTACAGGAATATCCCTGAGTGAGGAGGCTCTTTCTACCAATGTAGCTTGCCACATTCTTTGCCACTTTCTAATTTGGAAAATTGCTGAGAGCATTGAGATGGGGTCACACAGAAACAAAGATGGAATCTGAATTCCTTATCATTATGCTACATTGTTTCTCAAAACACAGAGAACTTAGGGAAATTCTTCCTGTAATTGTACATCTTTAAAAGTTATGAACATTCATCTTTTACTCTAAAGAGAGGATTAAATTGAGAAAAATGAATTTCATTCTCCTACAGACCTGAAAGTTACTTATCCAAGGACACTGAATGAGAAGTCTAGAAAAATTTTGTTACTAGTGTAAATAAAAGAATGGTTTGTGCTTTTAGTCCAAGTTTATAAGATACTGGAGCTGGAAGGGGACCTTAAGAATTCACCTATTCAGTCTGTTTATTTTTACAAAGTTAAATGACTTGTTCAAGATCACACAATTACTTAATAGTTTAGTGTGGTTAACAGAAGCTAGTTCTCCATACTCCCATATCAGTGTTCTGTGATACTATGATACCTAAAAATTGGACCATAACTAGGAATTTTGGTGCATTTAGGTATAGAGCATGACCTTGATGAGCCTTGGGACAAGGTGGTATAATAGAGCTAAGAAGTAGGAATGAACATCAATATAGCGAATATATTCTTATCATATATATATATAATTCAATTCATTGCAAGAAGCATTTCCTTTCTACTCTGTGTAAAGATCTATCTAAGGTTATTGAGATACAAAGACATTAATGAAATAACAACTTTCCACCAGGGGCTGAGGAAGTAAAATGGACAAGGAGATTAATTGCAACATAAATGTTAACTATTTGAGAGGAGGTTGTGCTGGGGAAGATACCAAGAACTGGAAGAATCAGGAAAGGTCTTGCAAAGGAGACATTTAGGAGGTTGAATAAAAGGAGAATCACCTCAGAATAAAAGATAACCCTTGCAAAAGCAATAGACAACATCAATGAAATATTAGGTATGGAGAATAAACAGTAGGTCAATTTGGCTGTAAGACAGTGTTTTCCCCATCATTGGATGTCTTCAAGCAAAAACTGAATGAATTCTTGTTGGATATGTTTGGAAGGAATTTTGGGAGGGAGGCTAGAGAGTATAGATTGGACTAGATGACTTCTGAGATCCCTCCAACTCTGAAATTCTATCATTCTGTGATCTTTGAATCCAAAATCTAAGTAGAGTTTCTTGTTCCTTCTTGCTCAGCTTTCATTCATCTGTAGGGAATAGCCCAGTAGTAACATGATATACAGCAAATATCAAGTTTTAAATAGAACCACTCCATCTCAGTGAAGGCTTCTGTAAGTAATGGAAAGCTAGCATTGAAGGGCTGTTAAACAAACAGTGTTATGTGGTGACATTATGCAGGCAATAGTTTGGAGTGTAAAAGATATTTTTCATTATATCTGCATTATTAATTCCATCAGTTTGAATTTGATCAGTTCATGAGATGGTTACAAGTTTCCTCTGTTAATAAATCTACATAGGTTTATTATTTCATAGCAAAACTTATTTCCCTCTACAAATAATCATGAACACTGGTGTAGCAAGCCCTTCTCAGGAAAGCATTTAAAATTTTTTTATTGGCATCCTAGGAAAATCAGATGCCAAACAAATATATGGGAATGTAAAGTTTATCTAACATAAAGAAAATCTGTTAGCTTTTATGACTAGTTTCATCAAGCTCCACTATCAGTTTAATTTACTTTAAAAATGCTTTTATTCAATATCCCAGGTTGTCCTAAATTGAATTAACATACCAATTCATGTTTTCCACCTTGTTGAATAGGACAGACATTCCAGTGAAATGAATGTGATTCTTGCTTGCTCTGTTCATGGTTCTGGCAACTAATTTATGGAGTCCCTTAATATCAGAGTTGGAAAGGATAAGTGAGGTCACATAGTCCCCACTTTTTCCTGATTGTTAATCCCCTCAACAACCATTCCTAACAAGAGATTACAAGGTCATTTGCATTCTTTCTAATCATGAAGAAGGGGAGGAAAAACTATATGTAAAGAAAATAAGGAGGTGGAATAATTAAAAACTACAATTATTTTTGATAAATACAGTGTTTTAAAATTGTGAGCATCATTAGATGGTTTTAATAAATGGTATCAGTGGCAGATAGGTTGTGCAGTAATTAGAGTTCCAGGATTGGAGTCCAAAGGATTAATCTTCCTGAGTTCAAATATAACTTCAGACACTAGCTGCTTGACTCTGGCAAGTAACTTAACCATGTGTGCCTCAGTTTCCTAACAATATGTTATGAAAAGGAGGAAAAATCACTCCATTTTTCTTCCAAGAAAACCAAAAATGGGGTCACAAAGAGACGACTATGTCTAAAAATGACTGAACAACAAGGAACATTATCAGCAAAAGAACTTCCTAATGTGAAAACTCTTAGTTATATAGATAACAACCTACTTGCAACATAATGATAATCAATTTTATATGTTATCTTATTTGAGCTTTTGAGGTAAGTGCCATGAATATAGTTATAACTTTTAATAAATTGAGGTAGAGAACAGTGCAATGACTTACTCAGGGTCACATAATACGTAAAAGAGATTGTATATAAATCTGGGTCTTCTTGATTCCAACTCCAGAACTCTACTCACTACATAAGCATTATTCAAAGTGTAGTTCAGGATCTGTGGGAGCCCTTTAGGTTTTCAAGGGATTTGAGAAGTTAAAATTATTTTCATAACAACACTAAAATATCTTAATTTATAATGTAATATGTAGCAATAGATATAATCCACATAAATAAAATCTCACTAGAGTGGATCCTCAATAATTTTTTAAGAGAGTAAATGTTCTTGAGACCAAAAAGTCTGAGAACTACTGCATTACAGCATAGCTCCTCTTAAGTGAATTTCTTTTTCTTTTTCTCTTGGTTTTTGCAAGGTAATGGGGTTAAGTGATTTGTTCAAGGTCACACAGATAGGAAATTATTAAGTGTCTGAGGCTGGATTTGTACTCAGGAACTTCTGATTCCAGGGCTGATGCTCTCTCCACTGTGCCATCTAGATGCCCCTTAATTGAATTTCTGAACCATCCTGGGGTGACTAGAATTAATTTATAAACCTAAATTAAAAGTATCTGGATGGAGAGTAAAAGAAGGTCTTTATCTATATGTATACATTTTATGTGGTAGAGTGGGGAAAGTGCTGGGATTGAATTGAGATATGACTTGGAATTGAATTCCAGCCCCAAAATTTATTTTATTTGCTGTTTGACCATGGACAAGCCTTTTAGTCAACTAGGTGGTATAGTAGCTACAGCAATGTACCTTAAGTCAGGAAGACCTGAGTTCAAATTTGACCTTATACTCTTACTCTCTGTGTAACCCTGTGGGAGGTCAAATGGCCTTGGTCTTCCTCAGTTTCATCCACTGCAAAACATGTATAATAACAGCACCTACCTTTTTGGGTTGCAGTGAGGCCAAAATGAGGCAATATTTATAAAGTGCTTTACAAATCTTAAAGCATTTAAAATTAGAAAAGACATGGAAAGTCCATAGGTGACCTTAATGTGGTATGCCAATGTCAGTCATTATTATAATTTTTTTAAGGATTTAATTTCAGCAAGTTTATAGTGTCCAAATTTTAGTGGTAATAGAAAAATATCATTTATAGACAACACAAGTCCTTTGGTCAGTTGCATTTTTGTAGGGTATGTGTGATATAATAACATGCTTTCTATGATACCTTTTTTCCTTTGGAATGATCACTTCCTAGTTCTTGGGTCTTGGCATATAGCCAAATAGGAAAAGTCAGAATTTATGAGAGATGATTAATAGGCAATAATGTGCCTTCCATGTGCTTGAAAAATAAACACACCACGTGCCACTCCTCGTGACATATTAAGTTACTAAAACTCCAGTTGCTTTTAGGCTTAGTAAAGTGATACTTTGTTGATCCTGGAAATTTGTAATTTAAGATGAGTCTCCTGCATAGTACATGGCGGCCAAGGAGATAAAAGCTTTGAGATAATTTCCAGTTTCATCAGAATGCGTATGATTCTTTTACATGAGTCCATTTGAGGTGTTTGCATAGACTCATGTTAGGAGAAGAAATAGATCTAGGCACTGTTTTTTGGAAATGTGGCACTGATAGGATCACCTGACAAATGGGCAAGTTCCTGTTGAGATGAGTCTTCTCAAGGTGAATGAATCCTTAGTAGTTTTCTTTTTTGAACAGAAAGCAAATAAAGAGGTTGCTTTGAAATATAAACATTGGTGTTATCTAGTCAGACCCCAACTCTTTTCACCTGTAGGACAGCATGAGGCATTACCTGCCCTTACTGTTAATGCTTGAGAAGCTCACAAGAGGCTCCCTGTCCCTCTGCTAAGAGCATGGATAGGACATTTTCGAATTGAGACTGAGGAGAGACATTAAGGGGAAGCAGGCAGTCTACAGTACAACTCCTTTGTATTTTTTTTAGGAATTTAGAATTAAATGATCTTACTCTCTGCATCATTTTCACTTGTTTATCAAAGATAAATATTCATATTTTACAGAATGCATGTGTATACACATACATGCACATGCACATACTTATTATATATATATATACATATATATGTGTGTGTGTGTATATATATATATATATATATATATATATATATATATATATATATATATATATATAATACATACCTATGCAGGCCTATGGATGACCACCTCTCTTTAATTATAAAACACACTTTTGTGCCAAATGCTGAAACAGCATTTCTGTTCAAATCCTGACATTGGTGTGTTCTATTTATGTATCCTAGGTAAATTGGGTTAATAATACCAGTAGCACCTACCTGACAGGGATGTTTTGAGTTGAATGACACATTATGGGTAAAGTACTTTATAAACTTTGAAATGCTATAAAAATGTCACCTATGATTCTGATCATACACAAGATCCATAAACCTCTCCCTCTGCTCCAAATGCCTTTTGACATGTAGGTTAGCACTTGACTCACATGGTTGTTGGTGGGGGGCAGCCAGGTGGCACAGTGGATAGAGCACCAGTCTTAAAATCAGGAGGACAAGAGTTTGAATCCAACCTCAGACACTTGACACTTACTAGTTGTGTGACCTTGGGCAAGTCACCATCTAGGGTTGTCCTGATTCATATCTGGTCATTGGCCCCAGATGGCTTTAGAGAAGAAAGTGAGGCTAGTGATTTAGCACAGAACTCTTATTCAAATCCAGTTCATGTGAGTGTCTTGCCATCACCTCTCCTGATGTATGGTCTTTTTCAAGAATTAAGGACAAACATTATCACATGGTTGCTGTGAGGATCAAATGAATCAATGTATTTAAACTTTTAGAAAATTTAAACATGGCAAAATGAAAGTTATTATTGTCGTTATTATCTCATTTTCATCTTTTGTTAAAGATTTAAAAATTGTTAATTTTTTAAAAAAACTCAGTGTGCATATTTATACTTCCAAAATGAACAACTGCAAATTGGGGCCTGATTTGTTATTTTTTTGATTGTTTAAATGTAAGAAAGTAATAGAGAAAATGTTAATAATGCAGCTTAAGCTTAAAACTGTGTAATGTACATATTTGCCCCAGAAGGTTGGTCATTAAACCGTTACCAGTCCATACCTGCCTGTAAGCATGGTAGTGATTGCCAATGGTTTTAGCAGCTGCATAGGTGTCACTGGGAATACTCTTGAGTCTTATCCTACCCTCATACCATATCAGCAAGGGAAAAAATGATTTTAATGGAGTATGGGATTAAAAAAATATCAAACACCTTGCAGAGATGTTTTGAGTTAAAAGATACATTATGGGTAAAATACTTTATAAACCTTAAATTGTTATAGAAATGTCAGCTAGTCTAGACCAGAGGTATCTTGGCCTGTGGGCCACATATAATCCACAAGACTCTTGAGTGCAACCAAAACTGTGTGAAATGTAGTTGGGAAATGTTTAACACAATAGATAAACATCAAATAAATATGTTGCTTTGTTCTATTTTTGTTAATGCTAATACTAAAATGCTATTGTATGATTTTTACTAAATCAATATGCACCCACAGGGATCAATAGTCAGTCTCAATTCCATTTATATTTGACAGAACTACATTAGAACATCTCTAAGATCATTTTCAGTTCTAAAACAGCAGAATATCACTCAATCAACAAGTGCTTATCAAATACCAACTGAATGGAAGCATTGTCCTTGGGACATAAATATAAGAATGAAAACCTCTATTCTGAAGAAAAGTTTTGATAAGTACATATATAAATATATATATATATATATATATATATATATATGAAACAAGCATAAAGAGAATAAAAATAGCAAACTTAAGGTAGTCTTTTGGAATTAAAAAAAGGTTTATAGAAAGATTTGAATTGTACCTTGAAGAAAAATAGGATTCTATAAAATTAAATTAATATTTTCAATATATATGCTTGCATTTAAAAATAGTTTTGATCTATTATAATTGTTACTCAGTCTATATTTTGGCAATAATTATGTCAATGATTGTATTGGCCATGATCTCATCAATGAAATCACTAAAAGGTGATTTCTTTTATGAAATGATTGATATTACATAAGAATATTTAAAGACATCTTCCTGAGTAGGATGCATATATCTTTATAATCTTTGAAGAAAAGGACAAAACCAAATCATGTAAAATTGTAAAACTAAATTCCAAATAAGGAAAACCTTATTTCTATTTATTACATTGGGAGAAAAACAGACCACTCCTACATCTCTAACAAATTCACCCTTTTTTCTCCCAAATATGTCCAAATACCAAATATCATTTGAATAAGCCAAGGCAATTTTGAATTCTTGAAGCTTATGACAGAAGGATAGGAGCTCTTGTAAATCATAACAAGGTAGAAAGGCTTTCCTGAAACTTCAGATTCTCTGCTATAGAATCACCCCAGATAAATGACAAGTCTTTTCTTCAGATGATAAATCACTAAGTCAAGATTTCTTTGGCTATGCTATCCCATGGAATGGAAATGCAATTAATCAGAAAACTTACATGGGATTAATATCAGAAATATGTAACAGAAATTACCAAATTAACAATGAACTGAATTACTGAAATTGGCTAAGAACTGCTTAAGTAGCAATCAGAACATTTGTCAGAACCTTAGGATTCAAAATCTACTGCTCAATTTACTTTGCTTGCAGAATCTCTGGATCTTCATTGTCATAATAACTAAGTATAATGATGTTCTTGAAAGGATTTTTATGATTTATTCTATTTATAGTAAGATGGGAGCAAGAGGGTCTACTGATCATCTCCACTTCATCAGACTAGCCACTTGCACTGATAAATGTGTGCATATTAGAGTATTGAATTGTTGATTGAAATTTTGTACTAATTATGAACTTCTCGATCTGTTGGTAATTTGTGCCTCTTATAAAAATATTATCTGACGTAGGGTGATTGCCTTCACTTCTATCTGCCATGGAATCATAGAATTTAGAAGTGATCCTCCCACAAGAACATGGTTCTTCTTTCTCCCAGTGTTTTAGAAAAATTTGCTGTATATACTCTGACTCAGCATTGGGTCTGTGTACTTAAAAAAATTACTGACTGTATTCCAATATAATTGGCTTCTTTTATCATCTTGTTTATTTTATCTTATCTATTTAAAAACATGATCCTGAGAAAGGATCTACAAGCTCTACCAAATTCTTAAAGTGGTCTGTGATTCAATTAAAAAGTCAAGATCTCCTGCTCAATCCTTGAGTCTTCTGGTTCTGTTTTTACTTTCCTCAGTATACTCAGAGAAGATTTCATACATAACTTTGTTTATATTAATCTGGAATATGCTTGAAAATGTATTTTAGTAAGCACCTTAGCATTTTTTCCCAGGCTGAGTAATCTTAATGATACTAGTTTTGTTTTTGTTATTTTTTCCCCCTCAAAGGCATTAATCAAATTTGTCATCCTTTCTTAATCTCCAGAGTCTCATACAAGTGAAGTACTCTGTAAGGAGTTGCCTACCACTGAGCAAAGATTACATTTTGTTTCGTTTTTGCATTCTTCCTACTAATATAACTGAATATCATTAGATGGAAAATGTGATTTGAAACAATGACTTCAAACAATATTGAATTAGAGTGTAATATGCAATAGATTATACTTTCCAAGGCTATATATTATTTGGTAAACACTAGGAAATTCTTGATTTTAAAAAAAATCAGCAGTGATTATGTTTTCCAGTGACACCACTTGAAACAAAAATCCATGAATTCATTAAGATTCACATTAAGAAATTAGTCAAATCTTGATCTTTCTCTTTATAGTCAGATTTATCATAAATTGATCCAAATGAATTGTGTGGTTTTCTATCAAATGATTTGGAGTAAAGTTTAAGTCATTTGGAAAATCTACCCTTTCCCTCTAACAACTAGATTTTTAATGACATTTTAATGCTTTTCATTTCTTTAATTTTTGTCACTTGAGATATCTTAAAAATCAATGTCTGAGTTACTTTAAAGTTATAAAATTTCTAGTATATGCTGGCTATGTTTAATCAATTTTAAACACATTTACTTATTGTCTTTTTAGTGCTAGTGAACTTTCCTTATATAGCTAAGTCCACTGTAGTCATGTATAAGAATAAATCATAACAGAAATGTCAGAAGATCTGATGTCTTTTGTGCTTCTTTGTAGTTCCTTTTGTTTCATTCATTAATTTTCTTGGATGATCAAACTTAGTTATATCTTTTTACTAAGTTCCCTGTAAGATTATATTCTCTATAATTGCTTTGAGCAGTTTAATTAAAATGATTTACTGAGTACTAGCATCAAATATAGAATACAAAAGAGAGAAATACAATTATCCATTGTGCTAGCTGGTGTCATGCAATATATCCTATGTAGATTCAAAACAAAGATTTCCTATTTGTGATGAGGTGTTCCAATGTTCTTGTTCATAAGTCATATTGCACTGAACTTCGGAAAACTATAGATTCCTCTTAGTGAAATTCATAATTTAAAAGATTAGTTGAACCATCAGCACTGATAAACTAGAGTTTATGAAAATGCACATTATCTACATTATGACATGTAGTTGGATAGAAACTTATTGAGTTAGTTAACTAAGATATATATGAAGTTATTTCCAAAGGTAATTTGTAAGAGGGACATGACCTAAAAGTCATTATCAAGAACATGTAAGGCTAGAAAAGGATATGGGAGGATTATATAGCCAAAATGAGAGAGAATATATATTGAAATATTGAATGATCAGATAAAGACTTCTGGAAATTTTTGTATCTTTTATGGAAGATTTATTAAAGACTATGAATATGAATTGTATTCATAGGATCAGTGTGCAGGTGTCATGATAAACAGGGGGAGAAGAAATACCAAGACCAATGAGAAATGAGACCCATAAAATCTACAAATTCTCAAAACTTTAAAATTTTCCATGTTTCTTCCAAATTAAACACAAAGCAACTCAGCAATAATTCATCTTTATTCAGAAAGTATGCAATGAATGTCACAAAAGTTCTTTAATATTCTCATCATGTCATTTAGTCAATACCATCACCAAAATGATAGCTCACAATTACATAGAAACTTCAGTTTTGAAAGCACATTATGTACTTTGTCACCTGATTCATCAACATGTCAGCTAGTAGTAAAATATGAAAGAGCTCTAGACTTGGAGTCAGGAAGATTTGGGTTCACATTTGATTTTGAACATTTATTAGCTATGCACCCTGAGCAAGTAATTTAAACTCTTTATATGGTTTTCTCATATGTAAAATAAGAGTAATATTCACCCTTACCTCCCAGGACTATTGATAGGAACAAGGTATAATATTTGTAAAAGCCTTAAAATGTTTTATAAAAATTGTAAAGGACTTTATAAAGATCTATATAAATGCTTTCAATTATTCTTATTTTTATATCTTTTAAAGAACAACTTCCAGTCATTAAATTAAGGGATTGATACATGTTTCTACTCTGCTTGAATAATACTTTTTTTGAATGAATTTACTAGGATATCAATTAAATGAAGCAGTTTATTTTAGCACAAATATCACTTGGTAGGCAATTTGACGACCTGGGTTCTTGATCTGTTTCAACACCAAACAAAACACTTCTCCCATCTGAAAATGCAGGACTTGTGATGATCAGTAGTTTTGAAGATAGAAGTTGTATTTCACTGGGAGCCATGGCACAACACCATGGAAACTGTGTGTGGCATGATTAATACAAAAGAAGGTAGGAAATAGGTTGTCATTTCACCCTCCCATAATCATGGGACTTGTCTACAGCATCACCACACCTTCCCCTTCCCCTTTATAGCTCAGTGATTGTTTTTTTTATTCAACCTTCTTCAACAGTTTAGCAGTTTTCAGCCTTCCCCATTTTTGAATCATCAGCCTCTCAGGGTAGCTATAATCTAATCCTTACTAGCTATTTACAGCATCAGCTGCTCTAGCGCCACTGGGAAAATTTTCACCTCTTATCCTAACCTATGACCCCTAGAATAACTTACCAGGAAAAAATACTGATAGTACTGAATGATCAAGAAAGATTGGAGGCTATTTTTCTTTAAGATACCTCCCAGATCTAAAATTCTAGAATTATATGAAATGAACAAGTGGATCTGTTTTCCTGGAATACAAGGCTTATCACTGAAATGGCTGATTGAACTAAGTAAGCCCTTTCCTGCAACATCTGGTCTGATTTCCTTTGTTAGTCAGATATATTCTTGGTCAAATTCCAGCTCAGGTTATTGCATTTTACCTACCTAAATTTTCCTTGAATTTTCAATTGGACAAGGTGTTCTTTCTTTCCTCTCGTTAAACTGTCCTATAATGTTGTCTGCTAACAAGTAGAAGAATTTTAGTAGGAGTTTCATTTTGGTCATCTCTGTGGTGGATTCCTTCCCTTATGTGTTTTGGCTGAGTTTAATACAAGAAGAATACTAATGCAAGAAACCAGAAAATTTGGCTGTAGATACTACATAGGTTGTGAACTCAATTGTCAGAACTCTGAGTTATTTGACTCACCAGACACAACCCTAATACAAGAATGACATTGCTATTTTGTGCAACTTTCAACAATAATGACTCTGCATCATGACTAATCTCAAAAGACAAACGATTCTTGCCTAGGTATTGGGCTCCAGGTATCATATTTATTTGGGTTTATAGATGCAAAGAACTGCAGCTGAAAGTGATGTCAGTAACCAACTTAGTCATCATTTAACAGATGAGAAATCTATATCTGAGAGATGAGGAATGATTACCGAAAAGTTATGCAAGTAGTAAGTGTTTTTGAGGTGGATGTGCTGAGAGGGGAGGGGGTCCACAAGACTGACCATAGCTCTGAAAACTGTGAAGTGAAGGTAAATCGCCCAAAGAACCCCATATTAGACTACAGGCTTTTCAACCATTTTCATACACTTAAGTAAAAACAACATGCAATTATCATTTTCAGAACTGAATAACATCAATAAAATATTTCTTAGTCTTGTAGCATCAGCTTCCCCCTTTAATTAGCAAATTTGTATTACTTTGTAATTGTGGTGTTATATTCATATTTCAAAAAACTGGAAATTGAGTCAGGACAAGATTCTGGATCTTCAGGCTCCCAGTCCCATGTCCTGGAATAAACTTAAAAGAGAAGAAAGTGGTCTTTTAATTTATTTTCACTAAAAAAGGAATAAGTAGGCAGACAACTTTCTAGCCCAATCTCAGTGGAATGCTCCTGCTTCTTAGGCCAGCATCTTTGGGTCTCTAGCAGATTCTGCTTTGCCAATTTGTTAAACGCATGAAGCAGTCCAGGAAAACAACTTGCCTGTGTCATGGGAAATGCCAGGAACAAATGTTAGTACACACATTGCATTTTGTTATCTCTCTGGGGGTTAAGTTACCCCATTCAGTCTCTGTTTTTATAGACAATGGGCATAGGTCAGCAGTACCAGAGTAATCCTTTTACCTTGCCCTATCTGAAGTGACATTGGAATGAAGGGAAACTTTCCGAGGGTATCAGTTTCCTGGGTAAGTTCTACAAACAACCACATAGAATTCATAGCTTAGTAATTGTACTTCTACTCCAGGATAAAGAAAGCCAGCCCTACTTGTCACATTAGGGAGGAGATGAAAGAGCCCCACGGTATGTCTGGTGGAATTCTATTGTTGTGGGCTGTTTACTCACAGCAAGTACCTGCTTCTTAAATTAAACATAGAATAGAAGAGCCAGCTATCACATTTGGAAACCATAAACACTGATTCAAAGACATTAAAAATTATTTAGAAAGCTGGATTAGATTCTTAACCAGTCTGGATGAAAGCAGTTATCCCCAACACACACTATCTCCCTTTAGCTATCCTCTCCTTGTATCTCTCACTGAAAGGATCTTTAGAGTCCTTGCCTTTTATTTTTCACAGTATTTACATGGCACTATGATGAGAGACATTTTTCACTAAAAAGAAAAAGAACTCAGATTACAGCAGGGTTGGGATGAGAAAAAAAGATGAAAAAGAAGAGAAAGGGAAGGGAGGGGAAACCAGGAAGTGGAGAAACAGGTTTCACATGCTACCATTTTTAGTCAGACTAGACTGAATGAAGTCCAAGAGATCTGGGGAGAGAGGAGGAAAAAGTGATCCAATCTTCTCTTTAGAGATTAAAATCAGTTCTGGGTGTAAGGCAAAGCACATTTCCCCATTACTCTATTAATTGATCAATATAATAATATCATAATCACCATAATGACAATAAAAATAACAACTACCCTCCAAAGTGATAGTATAGGTGTTATGTTCCCCATTTTATAGATGACAGAATTGAGACCCAAATAAATATCAATAGCAGGACTTGAATTCAGGTCATCTAAGACATTTTTGTTACCTAATTACCTGGGTTAGACTAAAGTACATAATATCTTGGCTATGTGAATTGCCTATTTTTAAGGAATTCGAACTAGAATAAAACATAATCAATATTGAATATTTGAGTTTACTATGATTTTCTTTTCATCTGAACTATCATATGTATACCTCTTAGATCTTGACTTTGCTCAGTGCTATATTATAATTAGTTGTACGTTATCATCTCTCTTAATAAATTATAGTTTCCTGAGGGCATGGCCCTCCCCAGCTGATTCATCTTTGCAAATGCCCTTATGTCTATCAGACCATACAGCTCTGTGAATGAATGCTGGGATAATCCCGGATCTTGCAGTGCCCTTGCATCATCCTTCTGAACTCTAATTATCATTATTGGTCAGTATTGTCTGGTAAATTTAATGATAAGATGATGAGAAGAATATAACTATTACTCATATAAAGTAGTGTGTTGATGAATCAAAGCTTTTAAGCAAAACAAATGTATAGAGAACACACACTTTTAAGATTTAATCTGCATTATTAACATTTTCTCCTTCACTTTTAAGACTTTAGACAATTAATCAAACAATAGATCAAGACTTGATTTGAGGCTTTTGACTATTAATGAGGTGCAAATGTTCACACTCAAAATTTAACAATTGACTTACTGAACCAATTGGAACTGGCTAGATAGTACACCCCTGCCATATAGTATTTTAAGGTTTGCAAAATTCTGTAATGTCATTTCATTTAAAAATTCATTACAATCTAGGAAGAAAATACTACAGAAATGATTATACTCATTGTACTTATGAATTAATAAGATCAGAGAAGTTAGTCAATTTACCCATGGTTACAGAGCTAGCATAAATTACAGAGAAAGGTTTTAACTCAGATAATTACAAGTCTTGGATAGCATTCAGAACCGCCCCCCACCCCCAGCTGAAAGTCATAGAAATTAGGACTGGAATGGTACTTATAGGACATTGACTCCAACTTTCTCATTTTACAAAGGAGAAAATTGGGGATCAAGGACTTACCCAAGACCCCCTATAACTTATTATGCTTCTATAATTATGGTGCATGTGTATGAAATTGGGCTCAATCATTTATCATTCCAGAATATGCTCTAGAGGTTCCTTTTCAAAAATAATTTAGGAGTATCATTTTATTCATTTCTATAAAGATGGAAGGAGGGATGTAATAAGCATCCTTGTGCCCATCTTAACAAGCCTCAGGAACAGTAGTAGTGGAATTTATATGTTTTAGGGAAAAGAAAATGAAATTACATAGAGAATATGGAGAGCAGTTAGGTGGTACAGTGAAACTCATCTTCCTGAGTACAAGTCTGGTCTCAGACAATTACTATCTGTGTGAACTTGGGCAAGTCACTTAACCATGGCTGCCTTAATTTCCTCATTTGCAAAATGAGTTGGAGAAGAAAATGGCAAGTTACTCCAGTACCTTTGTCAAGAAAATTCTTAATAAGGTCATGGAGACTGAAGATGATTGTACAACAACAAAAAAAGATTATGGGATTTCTTTCCTTAGTCTATTGTCAGAGAGACAAAACCACTATCTGACACTTATAGTACACTCTGGCACGACAAATTTAAATATAGATATTTTATTTTATTGTTGGTTCCCTTATTGAATGCTGTTTTCTGTGAATTTTAGGATATTTCTACTACTACTATTCTTTCTTTTTTCATGTAAAATCATGCAAAATGTATTTTCATATTAGTCATATAAAAAAGGCAAAAAAAATAAAGTGAGAACATTTTACTTCAATTGCACTGAGTTCATCAGACCTCTCTTTGGAAGTGGATAGCATTTTTTCATCATGAGTTCTTTGGAATTATCTTGGATCAAGCCATCTTTCACAGTTCATCATTATTACAACATTATTGTTACTGTGCACAATGATCTTCTGGTTCTTCTCACTTCACTTTTCATCAGTTTACATATATCTTGCTGTATTTTATATGAAACCATCCCCCCTTATAATTTCTTATAGCATAAATTGTTTATCATTCCCCAATGGATTGAGATTTCTTCAATTTTCAATTATTTGACATTCCCCAAAAAACTGCCATAAAGATTTTTATGTGTGTATATATATATATATATATATATATGAATATATATATATATATATATATATATATGTCAGTTTCCTTTTTCTTTGATCTCTTTGGGTTACAGACCTATAGGAGTGTTGTTGCTGGGTCAAAGGTTTTGCAAGGTTTTTTTTAACCCTTTGGACATAATTCCAAATTTTTCTCTTGAATTGTTAGACTGATGTACAACTCCACCAACAATATTTTCAATGTATCTATTTTCCCTCATTCCCTCCAGCATTTGTCATTTATGATAAGTGTGATTTTGGCAGTTATAGGAAGATTGATTGGAATGGAGAGATTGACTTGAGACAGGGAACCCAATAAGTAAAGTTGACAGATGATGATGTCTTGAATTATGGTGGTGAGGAAGACAGATAGGAGAGATGTGTAGAGTTAGAGGTTATGAGATTTGATAACAGATTGAATATATAGGGTGAATGAAGATGGATGGAGCATAAAGGATAACAATAAGGTGGTGAATTTAAATGACTACAAGGATGGTGGTACTATTGACAAAAATAGGAAATTTCAGAAGGGGGCTGAATTTTAGGATGGGAAGAAAGGTAATAATTCTTCTGGACATGATAAGTTTTAAATGCCTATAGTACAATAAGTTCATATATATATATATATATATATATATACACACACACACACACACACATACACATACACACATATATGTATATATATATATATATATATATATATATATATATATGAAACATGTCTGTGCTCAAAAAATTAGATATAAAGATCTGGCAGTAATATCCATAGAAATTATAATAGAACTCATGTAGATGAAGTTGCCAAATGAAAGAGCATGGAAGGAAGGAAATGATAGCCAAGACAGAATCTTGGGAGAAACATAGTGAGTGAGTGTGATATGGATGATGATTCAACAAAGAAAACTGAGAATTAGTCAGACAGGTAGGATGGGGACCAAGAGAGAACATCAAACATACATTTAAAGAACTTGCTATGTTTTAAGTACTGTGGATATAAAGACAAAAATGAAAGTGTCAGTCCTTAAGGATCTAAGTCTGTTATGAGGTATGCCACATGTAAAAAAAAATCAAATAAGAAGGAATTGTGCTCTGAGTCTCTGAAATTCTTTACCATAACTTAATTGCCTTCTCATCTTGGGACATCCTTCTACCCTTTTAGCTCCCTTCTATCATTCTTCAAGGTAAAGCAGCAGACAGAGTGCTGGTCTTGGAGTCAGGAAGACAGGATTTCAAATCCAGCCTCAAACACTTAACAGTTACTAGCTGTGTGACCTTGAGCAAGTCACTTAACACTTATTGTCTCATATCCAGGGCTATCTCCTGATTTATATCTGACTACTGAACCCAGATGACTCTGGAGGAGAAAGTGAGACTGGTGACCTGGCACAGTATCCCCCTCACTCAAATCCAGTTCATATGTTTCTCATAGCTTCACTTCTCTTGATGTCATAGTCTTCAAGAATGAAGGACAAAAATCAACATCATATTACCATTAATGAGTTCCTTGCAGGATCTCCATTTTTGAATGGGCACAGATTGGTTATGCTTCATTCCCCTCCTGGTAGTGCTTCTGACTTTCCAGGCTTTCCCATCATGACTTCTCCCTTTCTAACATTTTAGTTTTTTTTAATGATTTTTTGGGAGGCAATTGGAGTTAAGCGACTTGCCTAGGGTCATCCAACTAGTACATGTTTGAGGTAGGATTTGAACTCATATTGTCCTGACTCTAGGGCTGATGCTCTAAACTCTGTGTCATTTAGCTGGTCTGTTTTAAATTAAGATCTTTTTATGTTGTCTTCCCCCATTAGAGTGTAAGTTGCTTGTATTTGCATTCCCAACATTTCTCACAGTGCCTGGCAGTTAATTAGTGGTTCATAAATGCTTACTTGCAATGGACAATTATAGAAATTAAGAAAGGGTTTAAATAGGAGGTGCCATTTTAAATGAACCTTGAAGAAAAGTTGAGATTTTAAGACATAGAGGAAAGAAGAAAAACCTTCTAGGCATAATGATAAGCATATTCAAAACCATTGCATTGACACAGAAATAGTGGATGGAATGTGGAATCCAGTGAACAAGTTTGACTGGAATTTAAGTGACTGAAGAAGAATAATCTCAAATAAGTCTGGAAAAGTATTCCGGAACAAAGTTGTAAAGGATTTTAAATCCTAAACTGAAGAGTTTGCATTTTATTTAGAGGCAATAGGGAGCCCCAGAAGATTTATGAGCAGAGGAATGACAGAGTCAGACCTGTGTTTTAGGAAGGTTATTTTGGCAGCTGTGTGGATAATGGATTGGGCAGGGATGAGTTTAGAAACAGGGAGACCATTTCAGGAAAATATTTCAGTAGTTCAGTCCAGAGATGAGGGGGGCTAAATGAAGCTATTATGTGTGGGGAGAAGGAAATGAATTCAAGAAATGTAGTGTAGAAAAAGATCAACACTATATGGCAAGTGATTAGATAAGGAGTGTGGAGTAGAGTGGTAAGTTGAAGATGACTGCTAGGTGGAAAATACTGGTGACAGGAAGAATAGTATTGCTTCTACAAAAGTAGAGAATTTTGAAGGAGTATTTTGGGAAGGGGAGAAGGGGCAGAATGATAGTGAAATTTTGGAGTTCTTGATTACTATGGGATATCCAAGTTGAGATGTCTTGCAGACAGTGATTGCTGACATTCAGAAGAGATGTTAGGGCTGGATATCTAGATTTGGGAACCATTTACATGAAGAATTGTTCTCAGGGAATATTGAGAAGAGGAATTGAAAAATATAGAATATAAACACTAAGTTGATTAGTCTCTGAAATAAAAAAAATAGATTTAAAGGAGGATTGAGTCTAAATTAATGGTGACGGTATTTTGATTCTTTTTTCCACTGTGTGAAGAACCTAGGCAAGGATAATGAAATTCACAATGTGTGGTCTGCATGAAGACTGCCATATATACACACATGACTGAAAGGGTTTGAAAGGTAAAGAATGTTGACAGAGACTAGTGAACTCTTTCTCATTTGTAGGATTTTTCTACTCATTTTATTTATCTAATTTCTCAATTACTCTATATTAAACACTACAAAAGAAAGAAGGTTAAGTCAATCAACCAGTCAAACTTGCCTAAATGGTCATATAAAGATTATAAGCTGTTAGAGATGAAAAAATCCCTAGAGATCCATTGGTCCAATTCCCTCCTTTTATAAGAAATTGCAGAATAAACAAGTTAAACTACTCTATAATATGACTAAGGAAGTAAATTACAGGTTTGGCCATCAAACCTAGTTTCCCTAACTCCAAATCCAGTGTTCATTCATGATGCCTTTTTAAAAAAATGTGCTTCATAAAAATGATTCTTTTACTTAATATCTATATCTATATAAATATATTCATAGATTATAAATTCCTTAAGGTCAGGAATCAGGTTCTGGCAGAAGCTTGTAGGGCTGTGAAGAACATATTTTCTGAAAATGGGTGCTTGGGAAAAAGAAAGTAGAGACAATGAAAAAAGAATTTGTTGTTTAGTCATTTTTCAGTCTTGTCCAACTCTTTATGACTCCATTTGGAGTTTTCTAGGCAAGAGATATTAAAGTACTTTATCATTTCCTTCTTCAGTTCATTTTATAGATGAGGAAACTGAGGAAATCAGGGTTAAGTGAATTGCTTAGAGTCACACAACTCAGAAGTGTCTGAGGATATATTTGAACTCAAGAAATGTGTCTTCCTGATCCAAGACCCAATGCTATCCACTGAACCAGCTGACTGCCTGAAGAGAGGTGCAAGTAAGTAAAATGAGGATTCCAGCACACTTCTCTGTACATGGAAGGCATTCATTAATTCTTTTTATTAAATAAAATTTAATTTTTTCAATTACTGAAAATCTTCCTTCTCTCCCAATTCCATCACAAAAAATGTTACAAACATGCATAATAATAAATTCTTATTTTTTATATGTCTAAAAGTATGTCTCAATCTGCATTCTGAGACGAGTATTCTGGAACTTTTTATTGGACATTGTTTTATTAAGAGTTCCTAAAAATTTCAAAGTAACTTGTCTTATTACTACTGTTGTTATTGTACATTTTCTTACTCCTGTTATGTTCACTTCAACAGGCATCAATTCAAGTCTTCTCATGTTTCTTTGAAACTATCTCCATTATTTCTCACAGAACAATAATATTTCATTACATATACGTATATACAAAATTTGTTTGGCTTAGGACTAATCATTCCCTTACTCTACCCTCCCTTCCCCTCATTTCTAATATATCTTCTCTTTTTCTCATCTTTGTTCTCTTCTTTCCTTTGTGTTTCCCTGCTGAATGAAAGACAGAGACTAGTGAACTCTTTCTCATTCTTCCAAATTATGTATATGTGCATGTATGTATTCTTCCCTCTTTTGACCAATTCAGAAGAGAGTGTGGTTAAAATATGGCCCTTGACACCCACCCCTTTTATGATACCCCAATTAGATTAGAATAGATATTCCAATTATGTGATATAATCTCCCCCATTTTTCTTCTCCCTTTTCCACCCTATCATATTCTACTCTTCTTTTTCCATCTTCTTTTAGGATGATCAAGGCATAACAGAACCACTGCCAAATCCACTGTCTCATTAAATTCCTTTTACCATTTCTGATGATGAGAAACTTGTATAATCTTCTATTGAAATGTAAATGGTTTATTCTTCTTTTATGACTGTCTTCTATAACTATCCACTAAACTTACCTTTTCAATATTCCTCTTGATTCTGTGCTTGCATTTCAAAGTTTCTCTACTATTCTGATCTTTTCATTGGTAACAATAGGATGTCTTCTATTTCATGAACATTCTATTATTTCCCTTCTTGGGTAATACTCAGTTTTTCTGGATAAGTGATTCTTGGTTGTAAGCCTATATGGAATATTGTATTTCAAATTCTCCACTATTTTATAATATTGGATCTTGTGCTAGATTTTCATTTTCCTCCCTCCCTTCCTTCCTTCCTTCCTTCCTTCCTTCCTTCCTTCCTTCCTTCCTTTACTCTATCCACTGCACCACTTAGCTGCCCCCATTGCTGGATTATTGTTGCAATTTTATTTAGATCTGGAAGTTCTAGATTTTGGTTATAATGTTCTTAGGTATTTTCATTTTGATTTACTTTTAGATTCTCCTATTAGTACATGACTGGTGATTTTTTTTATTTTGTCCTGACCTCTAATTCTAAGTGTTCTTAGCAGTTTTCCTTTAAAATTTCTTGAAATACTATGACTAGGTTACTTTTTTTTTCCAAGATTACTTTCAGGTAATCTAATGATTTTAAAATTATCTTTCCTCATTCTGTTTTCCAGGTCAGTTGTTTTGGGTATGAGATACCTCACATTTTATTCTATATTTTTTAGTTGACTACATTTTAATATTTCTTATTGACTCACAGTCATTAGTTTCTATTTGGTACATTCTAGAATTCCAAGGGTTTGTTGCTTCAGAAAGTTTTTGTACTTCTTTTTCCAAACTGTTACATCTTTTTCTAATTCTTTCTTTTAGAGCTCTTACTTCTTTGCAATTTTTTCCCTAGAGTTTTCCTTTCATTTATAAGAAAATACTTTAAATTCTTTTGAATTCTGGCTTCATCTTGTCTAAGAATTCTAATTGAACTCATATCCACCCTTTTTTTCCCCTAGATGTTTTGGAGTGATCCTCTTCTTGGTTTGTGTCTTGAATAACCCTGTCATCATGAGTTTCTTTTTGTTTGTTTGTTTACTCATTCTTCTAATCTATTCTTGCCTTCAGATTGTGTTTAGGGTTGTGTTGTGTATGTTTTTAGAGGGAATGTTTGGATTAACCTCATGTTTCCTCAACTCCTTTTGCTACTTTTTTGGGGGAGGGGATGTATTAAAAATTGTTTTAATATAGGATCTCAGTTCTAATTCAATCTTGAGTCTTGGATGCTTTCAATGCTCCAAAAGTGATATGATCTAATGTAAATTCTGATCATTTTTTCTGGTTTGAACTCTGTAAGTTCCTGATCTGGGTTTGTGCCTGAGGTTTACATCTATGACTTGCTCTTGGTTGGAATTCCAGTAGACTAAAGTTGACTTAGATACTACCAGTCAGCTGGAAAACTTTGCAGATTCAGAGTGACAGATCTACATCTTCCTCTTTGATTTGGAATTTCTGTCCTTGTTATTTCATTTCAGGGTTCAATCTGGTCTAGAGATGGGAACTGAGACTGCTCTACTCCTGGAGTCAGAGTCACACTGCTTTTTGCTTCCTTCTAAATTCACTCTTTGCTCAGTTTATAGTCTAGGACCTGAAACTGCTCGTTACTCCAGATCACCACTCCTAGGAATAGGTCCTCTCATCAGTCTGCCCTGGATCTGTGACATGGAACTTGTTGCATTTGAACTGCAAGTTGAAGCCTTTTCTTGTACCTCACATAAAGTTAGACTCCTTTGCTTTGGATCTGGAACCACTGTTTGCCTAATGTGACATTTTCATTTGCAGTTCCTGACCAGGCACTGTTCTTAGTTTGAAGGGATCTTAGAAGCCATCAAGTCATCAATTCATTTTGTAGGGGAGGAGCCTCAGCCACAGAAAAGAGAAAAGAAAGGGTCATAAATCTATTAAGTTTCTGAAGTAGAATTAAAATTAAGGTCTTCCTGAGTCTAACACCAATTCACTAACCACTCCACTACTCCATTTTTATGCAACTTTGAGCAAGTCATTTAATTTTTTGCAAGCTATAGTTCCCTTACTTGGAAGATGAGTGGCTTTGAATTCAATCATTTCTCAAGTTCCTTTCAGTGTTGAATCCTATTATCCACATGGGCTTAAAGGCTGTGACTAAATCTTCATTTTCCTTTTTCTTTTAGGTTTTTTTTTTTCTTTTTGCAGGGCAAATGGGGTTAAGTGGCTTGCCCAAGGCCACAACAGCTAGGTGATTATTAAGTGTCTGAGACCGGATTTGAACCCAGGTACTCCTAACTCCAGGGTCAGTGCTTTATCCACTGTGCCACCTAGCCACCCCAAAATCTTCATTTTTCTTAAGACACACATAGAATATCACAATGTCAGTGAATGACCTACTGAGAGAAAGAAGAATAAATTGAAAATGTAATTCATCTATTCCACATCCTCCACAGACAATGAAGTCACTTCCAGGTACAATTCAAGGGGTTGTTTATTTTTTCATGTAGAGAATCATTTTAGGAACTGTTTTCTTATGTAGTTGCTTAGTGTCTTCATGCATAAAAAGAAGGGGTTGGACCAAATGAACTCTAAGGTCTCATCTAATGTTGGACTGATTATTTAAAAAGTCTCATTTTTGTTTGTAAAAAATCAATATAAAATCTCCCCTACCTACCTCATGAATTATTTTGATTAAAGCAGGAGTTGTGAGTATACCAGTGCCATGATGTTCAAATTGTATGAGAGGAAGGACTGAATGGGGAAAAGAACACTAGATTTGGAATCAGAGGGGCTTGATCCCAGTTTTGCCAATTCCCACCTACATGACCTTGAATATGTACCTTAAGATCTCTAAACTTTAATTTCTTCAACTGTAAATTGAATGGCTTTGACTAGAAACACTCCTTCCAAATCTAAATTTTCTGACAACTTAAAAGTACTCTATAAATGTATGGTATTTCTGTTCTGAGATAAGATCAATTTACCTGGCTATAGAGCTTAGAAAATTAGAAACATATGCAACCAGAAGGCCAAATGATATAATAGATAAGAAACCAGAATATATTGGAAGTAAAGGAACCCATGGACTGTTTCCAGATCTATTACCTACTCAGTATCTGGCAGTGAGAAGGATTGATTTATGTGTGTGTGTGTGTGTGTGTGTGTGTGTGTACATTGACTCATGCTTTTCTATCAATCAAATAAAGATAAATACTTGCTTCACCTTCTTAGGGAAGTCATGTTGGGAGAAAAATTGAGTGAATGTTTCAGAAAATGATTATTTTAAATTTGTCATTAGCAGTAATGGAGAGGAAGATCATTTACCATGGAACCTCTGCTGTCCTCCCCTCCCCCCCACATTAATTAATTGGTACTACTAGATGTTTTTGGTTTTGCTCTGATTCAGTGGTCTTCAAAGGGATTCCCATTCCAGAGCTTCCTGGCTCCAATTTTGGTGAGATATAGCTACCATGCTTCTTCATAGCTCTCTCATCAATGCATCTTTTTATTCAGTACAAAATAAAGCCTGTTTTCTGGACCTAGGTAATTGCATTCTGATGCAAAGTATAAAGTAGAAAAGGGTGAATGGGCCAGGAAAGACTATTCCAGAATTTTTATCTCCCTCATTCTGTACTATATGCTTCTGTAAATACAGCCTAGAATAGCATTTACATTTTTCTCTTCCCTGACTATTGATTCTCATTAAGTTTTCAATTTGCTAAAACCATGAGATCATTTCCACATGAATTATTGTCTATTCATGGTTCCTTCATCTTTTACTTGTTAATCATTTAATAAAGGTTTATTAAGTGCCTACTTTATGCAAGGACTATGCTAAGGGCTAAGGACACAAAGAAAGGCAAAAGATCCCTGTCTTCAATGACATCACAATCCAATGGAAGCAATAGCATGCAAATAACTATGTACAAACAAGCTATATATGTAGGATAAGTAGGAAACAGTCAACAGAGGAAAGGAATTAAATGGAATTAGGAAAAGCTTCTTATATTTGTGCTTTTGAAATCAAGTTCAAAAAAATTAAAACTAAATCAAATTTCAACAATTGATCCCATAATTATAGCCTATTTTGATCATTTTAGATCCTAACTATCATTCAGTATGGTAGCTATAGTGGGGCAAGATAGCACAGTAAATAGAGTTTAAGATTTGAAGTCAAGAAAATTCCTCTTTGTGAGTTCAAATCTATCCTTAGACAATTCTTAGTTTTGTGAATCTAGGCAAATTACCTAACACTTTTTGCTTCAGTTTCTCATTTGTAAAATGTACTGGAGAAGGAAGTGATTAACCATCCCAAGATTCTTACCAAGAAAATCCCAAAAAAGGATCATGAAGAGTAGGACTCAAATTTAATGCCTGAGATTTAAAAAAAAATCCAAAAGAATCTATTCCTTATGAGATTCCCCACCCCTAATTTAGCAGCTAACCTTTTGGAGAAATCAATTAAACACCTCACAAATAGTACACTGATAACTAAAGAAGTCTAAATCATGGTTCATGTCTTCTAGAAGCTTATAGGTTTTTACAGGAAAGGTTAGACAATATATGAAACAGCAACATCAATTAAAGAAATGATATAATTAAATTCTTAATTCTGGACATAACAAGTGATTAGAGAAGAAATTCAATGCACTAGAACCTCAGGTGTTTCTTTAAGAAGGTGGCATTTTGAAGTAGAAAAACCTAAGTGAGAGCAAAATCAACAGAAAATACATAAATGGAAGACAGACCAGACTGGTTGAAAGCATTTTTTTGATCCTGAGACATAAATTAATTTGGAAAGGAAGGGAAAGTTCCATTGATAAATTTGTACTGTTGTTATGTTCAATACTAACATTTTATTTTTTGTTAATTCTTGGCATTTGTGACAACCCAGACAGGGCCAGGTCTATCCATTTCTGTTTGGACAATGTCTGGGGTGTCTAGAGTTGTGATTTTACATGACTTGCCTTTTGAAGAATGTTTGCCCAAGTGTGCACAGTAGCATCATCTGTAAAGCATATGAAAGCCAAAGCAAAAGAAAGATCTCTTGGAAGATCTGAAAGGATCTTTTCAGGAATGCTAAAAGAACAAAAAGATTTCACAAAAGCAAGTTCCTCATGTCTTTACTAGAATATTTCAAGAACAGAGGCTATATATATATATATATATATATATATATATATATATAATACTTACTGTGTTTGTCTAAATTGCTTTTCAGCAAACAATAAATACCAATATGATTTTCCAAGCAGAATGTAGCAAATATTCATTGTGGAGGTCAGGATGCAAATTCAGAATTTCTAAGTAATGTGTACATCTAGCCAAGTTAACTAATTGGTTAATTCAGAGAAAGTCTGGTAACCACTTGAGGATATTATTGAGGAGATTCTGTTTTTGGTACAGTTTGGATTATATGGTCACTGAAGCCCCCATCAGAAATTGAATGATTCTATGATTCTGTGATCAATTGCTTTTGATTATATTGGCATATTATATTGACATATAATCAAAGAATTGTCTTTATTTGGTCTCTGAGTGTGGATAGTGATATTTCTAATGTATAAAAAGATCAGAGAAATGTGTGGAGAAAATATAAAAAAAGTGTTAAGAAAGAGAAAACTTGAAGACAGGAGACAATAGGATTTCAATCTCACCCCTGGTTCCTAATAACTTTATATTCACAGACAATTCATTTCACCCCTCTGAACCTGTGATTATTAATCTGGTAACTGAAGGTAATAAGAACTATAATCTGACCTCATAAGTGAGATAATGTAGTTACTGCCCAAATACTATCGAGGACTGTGTCTAGGACCCAGTCTAGGCATTCATCCATGATTCTTATTCTTAAAACATACCAATAGATTCAGATACTATCTCCATCAGCAAAGATCACAAATGTATTCATGCCTTTTCATCTCATGTATGTTTTTAGCTTATTTCCTTCCATAAATTCTCCAGTCAAAAACCCTAGAGCATGTTTATCACCTCAGTTGAAATATCAGAAAAATAAATGTTTGGGCATCATGTAGACAAAAGAAGCAGTAGACTGACTTTTTCCAAGCAGCTTGACTATTTTTCTTTTTTTTTCAGGTTCCAGCTAAAATCTTATCTTCTATGAAAAGTTTTTTTCCCAATCCCCACTAAATACTATTTCATTTTCTCTCTCTTGTCTCCAATTTATCCTAGTCATATTTTGTTTTCCCATAGTTGTCTTCATGTTGCTTCCCTTCATTAGACTTTGAGTTCCTTCAGAGCAGGTACTGCCTTTTCTACATGTCTTCCTCTACATCTTCAGCAAGTATCAGGGCAACATTCAATCTCTCTCTCTCTCTCTCTCTCTCTCTCTCTCTATATATATATATATATATATATGTTATATCTTTTCCCCCCTCATTGAATGACCAGCTTGACAGTTTCAGTACTTCCCAGAAGATAGATTTCACATTCTCCAATGATTGTAAATATGTATCTCCATTGTTTTTAGGACTATTCATAATTTTGCCTCTTCTTTGATTATAAGGTTTAATTAATCAGTTAAATAAAAGAATCCATTAAAAAGTATTTATTAAGTGTTTGTTATATTTCAGACACTGTATAACACCCCTGGGAGAATATTAGTCCTAAAAACATGGGCTTTAGGGGCAGCTAAGTGGTGCAGTGAATAGAGCACTGGCCCTGAAGTCAGGAGGACCTGAATTCAAATTTGGTCTCAGATACTCACTTATCTATGTGACCTTGTACAAGTCACTTAATCCAATTGCCATGCAAAAATTATATCTATATCTATATCATCTATATCTATATCTATATATATCTCTATCTCTATCTCTATCTATCTGCTCTGGTATCAAGGATCAGTTTAGAATAATGGGGCAGATGAACAGAATTGGGTTGTTGCCAGAGAAAATGATTGAGTTCACATCTAAGAGGATGTTCTGCATTACAACACTTGGGTTAAGTTTGAATGTTCTGCCAAAAAAGTGTGAAGACTTTACTTGTCCAAATTTTTTTGTTTTCTCCCTTACCCTCCATTTTTACTTTAGGGCTAAAGATAAATTTCTTCCATAATATAAGGGAGAGCACTTCAAACAAATTCCTTAGAATTATTCAGAACTGTTGTTTTAATGACCTTTGAGCTTTGCAGTTACCTTAGAGGTGAGATAATTTACCTGGACTACTGGTGTGATCTGTCCTCTAAATATAGTGCTGAGTGAATAATTGAGATCTCTAGTTCTTGAACACTGCTTGAACTTAAAGGGAGTAAGCATTGAGGATTATATGTAGAATGTGAGGCTGAGGAGGACTTAATGCTGGTTGAATGTGGACCAGATGGGGTTTGGGGAGGGGAAATCTACCTTTCTATGTCATTCTTGGACTTATATTCTTTAAGCCAATTTTATGGCTCCTAAACAGTTATCTAGCTGAGAAGATATGGTCCTTAAAAAGAGGATTACATTAGGATTATTCTCACAAAAAGAAAGACTAGAAATATTTTGTCTCATGAGTTAGGAGTATTTTTAGTGAAATACAGTCACAACACATCCAATGGTTTTGAACATGTACGTTTGCTGATGCTTTTGAAAACTGAGAAACTATTGGGTTGAGAATTAGTTGAGGACTAGTTATGCTCTTAATTAGCTGCTTAATAATTAATGTATAGGATATCTTAATAAATGTTTAACATTCAGAGTGAAGGAGATTGTAACTTTTCTTGTACTCTGTCCTGGTGAGACAACATGTGGAGGATTGTTTTTAGTTCTGGCCACCACATTTTTAGAAAGGACATTGGTATGAAGAGGGTGGTGAGAGGACATGAAACCATTCCATATGAGGATGAATCAAAGGAATGGAAATGTTTAGCTTAAAGAAGAGAATACATAAAGGGGACATGATAGATGTCTTTAAATGACTGAGAAGGAACAGTGGTTAGGTTGGCATTGTCATTGGTTCTTGTATTTTTGTTTATTTACTTATTTGCTTGGCTGAATAAAAAAGAACTAGGACCAATGAGTGAGAGGAATAGGGTTACAGATTTTGGAGCAATGAGGAAAATCTTTCACAAAAATCTTGCTCTGATATCTCATTATATTATGAACATGATCCTTGATTCTTAAAGGCTGTGCTCCAGCAAAAACTTTGAATAGTGGTACCAGGAATACATTTTGTCTGCTTTCTAATGACTAGCCTAGCCAAGTTTGTAAACATTTATCACAAGTATTCTGGCTATTTGGTAATGAATTCTTTGACCTTGAAACCCAAAGAACAAATAGAAGAAATTCATTACCTTTTTGCAATCCACTTATGCTGCTGTAGTGACAGTCACAGAACAATGAGACCATGGCAGAGGGTGCTAAGAATTGTGTAGGTTTTATAATGTATATGTACATGAGTCTCCACATTAGTTTTTTTTTTTTTTTGCAAGGCAAATGGGTTAAGTGGCTTGTCCATCCACATTAGGTTTCCAACATTATAGTTCCCATGAGAAAACAAGGATGAAAGACATGCTAGATTTTTTTGCATATGTGTGTGTGTGTAGCAAGTATTTATTAAACATATATGGCTTGCCAAGGGGCAATTAGATAGACAGTGGATAGAGGCTGGAATCAAAAAGATTCATCTTTGCGAGTTCAAATCCAAACTAGACAATTCCTAGCTGTATGACCCTGGGCATACAGTTTCCTCATGTGTAAAATGAAATAAAGGAGGAAATGGCAGACTATTTAAGTGTCTCTGTCAAGAAAGCTCCCCCAAAACCCTAAGTAGGGGTCCTAAAAAGTCAAACATGATGGAAACAACTGAAAGGCCATCTTCAAAACTGGTCAGAGCCCCTCCTTTCTATTCCTAGATTTATAGGAGGCAAAGCAAGTAGCATTTGTGATTTAATGAATACTGGAATTCTAAATTCTAGAATTGGATACACCTTTTATTATATGATTTTGGTATCCACTTCTCTCTAAGCTATAATTCACTCATCCACAAAATGCGGGTGAAAGTGGAGTGGATAGTTTCTAGATTCTCTTCAAAATCTCACATTCTGTTATGTATTATTCTTTCCTGCTCAGAAACATCATAATTGTATTGCCTACAGTTTTAAAGTTTGCAAAGTACTTTGCATGCATTATATAATTTGATCCTTACAAATGTTGTACTATGTTGATTATTCACATTTTATAGAAAAATAAACTGATGCTGAAGGAAGTTGGGCTATTAGTTCATGATCATGTGGCTAGTGAATGTTTTAAGAGAGATTTGAACTCAAATTCTTCCTGATGTCAAATCAGCACTTTAATCACTGTGTAATATTAAAGTAAGTTTGGATTCCATCATTTTCATTCTTAAGGTTTTATTAAATCTTCTGAGTGTATTTTTATTCTACTACCTAAATCTGTCTATTTTTCTCCCATCAGTGTTTCTCTTATTAGTTATTTGTTAGTTTTTTTCATTTGAATATTTCTCATGGTTTTCATCCAGTATCTTAAGAAGACATATTTACAGAGGGTGGAGTGAAGATGGTGGCATGAGGGCAGGAATTCCCAGGAACTCTTCCCCCAAAAGCTCCAAAACTTGTAAAATTGTGACTCTAGCCAAAATTTGGAGTGGCAGAACTTACAGAAAGACAAAGTGATGCAATTTACCAGTTCAAGACAATTTGAAAGATCTGCAGGAAAGGTCTGCTTCACTGGGACTATGGGTTGGAAATAACTGCAGTGTGGCTGGGCCACAGCCATGCTGTGCAGGCACAAAGCAACTCCAGCCTTCCAGGAACAGCTGGTGGAGTGCCTGGGACCCTGGGGGCACCTGGGTCCCTGGCATCAGTACTGGTTCCCAGACCTCTTGGCCCAGGGATCACTGGGGTTGGCTTTAAGGGGTGGTGAGAGAACTCTGCCACACCAGAGTGAGTACAGGGCCCAGTCCAGTGTTGACCCTGCAGCAACCCTGTGGTAGGAACTTGTGAAGCCACCCAGAACTTCCAGAACACTTAGTCCACAGACAGTAGGAGATAGGGAGAGATTGCAAAGTTCTCTCTGCTTTTCCTGGAGCAGGACTCTGCTACTTTTCCCATTCTCAGACCCAGGTTGCAGTATGGGCCACCATACTACCACAGAGGAACAGGGACCCTCTTCATAGCTCCAGGGCAGAGGGGAGTGCCTGTGATCATTCGCAGACCAGAGTTCAGACTAGAAGAGCAGTTGGAGCCTCTCATAAGATCTTGAAGGAGGTGGGGTACCAGGGGTGTCTTAAATCCCCCAAAAGCTTTGGAAGTGCAGTAAATCAGTCATAAGTTGAAGAGATGAGAAAGCAACAGAAAAAGAAGAACCTGAGCATAGAAAATTGCTTTTATTCCATGGAGGATCAAAATATACACTCAGATGATGACAAAGCCAAATCTTCTATATTCAAAGTCTCCAAGAGAAATAGGAAATGGACTCAGGCTATGGACAAGTTCAAAATAGATGTTGAAAAGCAAGTAAAGGAGGTAGAGGAAAACAGGGGAAGAGAAATGAAAGTGATATAGGAAAATCATGAAAACCAACTCAACAACTTGGTGAAGGAGATACAAAAAAACTGCTGAAGAAAATAACATGATAAAAACCAGTTTAGATCAAATGAACAAGCAACCCAAAAGGCAAATGAGGAGAAGAATGCTTTAAAAAGCAGAACTGACCAGTTAGGAAAGGAGATTAAAAAATCTCTCTGAAGAAAATAACTCCTTCAAATGTAGAATGAAGCTAAAGGAAACTGATAACTTTGCGACAAATCAAGAAACAATAAAACAAACCCAAAAGAAATGAAAAAGTGGAAGAAAATATGAAATATCTCATTGGAAAAACAAATGAACTGGAAAACAGATGTCAGGATAGGTAATTTAAAAATTATTGGGCTATCTGAAAGTCATGACCAGGAAAAGAGCTTGGACTTCATTTTTCAAGAAATAATCCAGCAAAATTTCCCTGAGATCTTAGAAGCACAGGGTAAACTAGAAATTGAGGAAATCCACCAATTACCTCCTGAAAGAGATCCCTCCCCCCAAACTCCCAGGAATATTATAGCCAAATTCCAAAACTCCCAAGTCAAAGAGAAAAATACTACAAGGTGCCAGGAAGGAGAGAAACTAGGTGACACAGTAGATAGAACACTGGCCTTGGAGTCAGGAGGACCTGAGTTCAGATCTGATCTCATACACTTAATAATTACTTAGCTGTGTGACTGTGGGAAAGTCAGAACCCCATTGCCTTGTAAAACAATAAATAAGCAACAATAACAAAAGCAAGTTGCCAGAAAGAAACAATTCAACTACCATGGCTCTGTAGTCAGGATTACACAAGATTTGGCATTGTCTACATTAAGGACTCATAGGGCTTGGAATATCATACTCTGGAAGGTAAAAAAGCTTGGTTTGAAAAAATGAACATTCTTTTTCAGGGGGAAAAAGATGGATTTTCAATGAAATGGGACTTTCAAACTTTCCTGTTGAAATGGCCAGAGCTGGAGAGAAAATTTGATCTCCAAGTATAGGACTCAGGTAAAGCATAAAGAGGGGGAGGATAAGGAGGACTAACTATTAGGAATTTAATTATGTTGAACTGTATGTATTCCTGCATGGGAAGAAGATAATGATAACTCATAGGAACCTTCTCATTTATAAGAACAGTTGGAAGGAGTATATATAGATAAGGTACAAAAATGAGTTGAATATAATGCAATAATATATAGATAGAATCAATGGGTGATAAAGGAAAGTTCTGGGAGAAAGGGAAAGGAGAGGTAGAATGGGGTTAAGATATTTCATATAAAAGAGTCAAGAAAAAGCTTTTACAATGGAGTGGAAATGCCTCAATGAAGAAATAACATACACACTTAATAGGATATAGAAATCTATCTAACTCTAGAGAAAAATGAGAGGAAAGGGATGTGATAAGGGGAACAGGGGAGGGGAGGGGGGAGTAGGTGATAGAAGAGAGGGAAGATCATGGGAGAGGGTTGTCAGAGAGAACACATTACTGAGGTGGAACTGGATGAAAGAAGAGAGAGAATAGAATAAATGGGAGTGGGGAGGAATAGAATGGAGGGAAATATAACTAGTAATAGCAACTGTGAGAAAAGATATTGAAGAAACTTCTCTGATGGACTTATGATAAAGAAGGCAGCTCATCCTAAAGACAGAGACAATGGGATCTGAACACAGACTGAAGTACACTTTTTTCCTTTCCTTTCATTTATCTTGAGTTTTCTCATTCTTTTTAAGGGGAGGGCAGTTTATGTTAACTTTCACAAGATAATATTTAATAACATGAAAATAAATAAATAAATCACAAAAATGAAAAAAATATTTAAAAAAGTCATGTTTACATCCATCATTGACAGAATCACTCTTGGCTTCAAAAATTTTCAGTGGTTCCCTTTTACCCACTAGCTCATATCCTGAAGCTTACCTTATGTGCTTTCCTATTCTCCACATATACAAGTGTCTCCCTTCATTCTATTATTTTGTTTCAGTTTGAATACATATGTATATATCATCTCCCCAATAGAATTTTCATGGTCTGCTTCACTGGGACTATGGGTTGGAAATAACTGCAGTGTGGCTGGGCCACAGCCATGCTGTGCAGGCACAAAGCAACTCCAGCCTTCCAGGAACAGCTGGTGGAGTGCCTGGGACCCTGGGGGCACCTGGGTCCCTGGCATCAGTACTGGTTCCCAGACCTCTTGGCCCAGGGATCACTGGGGTTGCTCTTCTAGTCTGAACTCTGGTCTGCGAATGATCACAGGCACTCCCCTCTGCCCTGGAGCTATGAAGAGGGTCCCTGTTCCTCTGTGGTAGTATGGTGGCCCATACTGCAACCTGGGTCTGAGAATGGGAAAAGTAGCAGAGTCCTGCTCCAGGAAAAGCAGAGAGAACTTTGCAATCTCTCCCTATCTCTTACTGTCTGTGGACTAAGGGTTCTGGAAGTTCTGGGTGGCTTCACAAGTTCCTACCACAGGGTTGCACCATGAGAGCAGACACTGTTTCATTAATCTTCATGTTTCTAAAGTCCAACACAGTGTCTAACAGTAAATGTTCAATAAATGTTTATTTTGTGATTAATTTTTTGCTTAATATTATGCTTAAACATTTCTTACTTCCTTTAGACCCATTTGCTACTCTATGGGTTTTTCTCTCTATGCTGCCTAAATGATATTCAATTTAAATGCCCAACTTCATTTTAATTTATGATTAAAATAATGATATATTTATAGAACAATTTTGTTATGACAAAAATATCCCATATTTATATGACACTTTCTAGTTTACAAAGAGAGGTCTGATTATAGTGAATAGGTGACCAGTTTTAGAGTAAGGAAGATCTGGGTTCAAGCCTTAATTCTGACACATTGACTCAATGATCAGAAAAAAATCTTAAATCATCACTGCTCCAAGAAATTCTCCCTATACATTATTATAATATTATTTTTAAATTGTTGAACTTCATTAGTGTTGTTCATTTCCATACCAGGATTAAGTCTCTTAGGGCATGATCTCTGAAAGTTTTGTAGTCTCAAAGGTGGAGGTAGAGTAGCAAGTTAAACTAGAGCAAGCATTCCTTTTCTTTGCAATCAAAAAACCCTATGATAGAATGGTTGAGTCTTTCCTCCAATGACATTTAGCTTCTCAGCATTCTGGAATATCCATGAAGAATTTTATACACACACACACACACACACACACACACACACACACACACACACACACAATAAGATTCAAATACCTCAACTTTTTTTCTAACTTGGATAATTGGCATTCACATCTTAAAGGATTTTGCAATTTACAGAGCATTACAAGAACCCTGAGAAATAAATAATGTCTGTGTCATGTAACTTAAGAATATTGATGAGAGAGTGACAGAGATAGAGAGATTGAGAGACAGAGAACATTCAATTTAGAAGTAAAACAGAGCTTAATGCTAGCAAGTTTTCAAACACTGACAAAATTGAATGAAAATATCCTAGAAAACACCAGAAAAGGAAACTGAAACACCGAGAACTTAAATGATTCATCCAAGGTCACATAGATAGGATGTGATTGAGCTTGCCCTAGAGCCTGGGTCTCCTATCATGATATCTAGTGGTCTTTTCCCCATTACCATATATGCCTGTCTCCGGACTGTCAATCAGCATGTTCATTCCAGAATCTAAAAAATGGTATGTTGTTTCCGATTTATTAGCCCATATCAAATTGTAAATCTCTCCCTTAGGCTGGGTAGCTCTGTTTCTCTACATCATGTACCCACACCTTATGGTGTAGAGTACCCTGTAAGCCCTCAAGAAATGTTCACTGAAAAACCTGAATACAAAGCAGATCATGGTTGTAAGTCTTCAGGGAATGTGCTGGGCAAAGTAGAGAGATTTAATACCCCAGGAACTGGTGAGTATCCATGACCTTTTGGAATTTTTCTATTTACTTCAGAGACACAGCTGCTTTCTGCCTTATGCCCACATATCTTTGAGCTTTCTGCTCATACTCAGAATTAGAGACTTTGATGTTAGTTGAGAACCCATTGGCCCATTCCCTTAATATATGCTGCCTTATCATGCAAGGAAAATGACCCATAGTCTCTAACTAGGAGATGTTCATTTCATGAAGCATAAATGGAGTGTAAATATTGGAATGCAGGCTATGCTTCATTTTGTCCCCTTCCTGGTGATTGCCATATGGCTGCTCTCACCTTGTTTCCTTTTAGGATGAACTCTCCTTACCATGTAAAAATGTCTTAACATTTCAGTCACAACTTCAGAAATGCAGTGTGGACCACATATAAGAGATTTGGCAAATTTTTGGTTGATTTAATTTTTTTTCTTTTCATTGGGGTTTTTTTAAAGCAAGCCCAAATATAGAGATGAAAGCTGAGTATTAAAATATACATGCAAAATAGAAAACATTAATATTTTAAAAGTACAATGAATTGAATAATCATCATAAGGAAGCAATAAAACCTAGAGTTACTCATTCCAGATGACAATATTTAAAGCATACAATGTTGGAAACATGTGGTCTAAATAGTGGGTTCAAGCAGCCCTGAGTTCTAGTCCATGTTTTTGCATCAAATTTCCCCACAATTTTAGATCACTTACTTAACTTCTCTGCCTGAAGTTCTTCTATTAGTTAATTAGATCAGTTAGAATTTGATTGCAATTACTGTCCATTATTAAACTGTGCTAAAGAATGAGTTTTAAGTTTAATAATTGATCCTCTCCTCCAACTTCTTCCCTTTTCTCCACACAAATAGTCTTTTAAAGTTTACTTATCCATTTATCAAATTATTTCTGGCTTAGCTTTTTTTTTTCTCTATTGAATCCTTATTCCTTAAAACAGTGAAAACAGCAATGATTCTAGTTGTAATTGAGATAGGCAAATTGGGTCTTTTATAATATGAATGGAGCAGGGGCTGTGATGGCAAAAGGAAAAAGAATGCAATGTTTTATTTTCCCCTTTCTGTGCATATACCTTTTGCCTATCTGCTTTAAGCATCCTTGGCTTTCCCTCAAAGCCTAAACAGTTGCACTAGTAGGAACAATTTTTTTTAAGACAACCTAATACCATTGGTGAAATTCATGAGATGTATAGGGTATTCTAGAGGATAGTCACAACTAGTAGTAGTTAGAATTAAAATGTTTCCCCAAAGACCTGGCAATTTATACATCATGAAGAATGTTGAATTTGAGTCAAGAATACATAGGTTCCAGTCCCAGGTCTGTCATTTAATTCTTGTTTGACCTTGAACAGTGGTTTCACTTGTCTAAGTCTACAATATCTTATCTGAAAAATAAGAGGCTTGAACTAGATGATGTTTGATATCCCTTCACCTTCTAGCTGCATGATCCCATGCTATTTCTCCTCATTCCCTTTCTCTTTTATATTCCCTGCTTTGCATTAGGTGCTTCTGGGTACAGGAGCTGGAGAGAACATAAATCCCCAAAGCAGGAGAAGCATGCTTCTAGGATGGGAGGGGGGAGAGCTGCCACTGGAGTGTAGGTCACTGTGTGCTTAGCCCACAGAGTCAAAAGCAACCACTAGCAACCTTATGACCCAGTTCAAATACCCCACACATGGAGGAACCCTCAGAACAAACAATGGCTGGCAGAAAATAGCCTTTAAAAAAGGGATTTTTCTCTTTTGCTTTAAAGTGTCATTTATCTAATTAGGGGTTTCTTGGTTTTATGGGCAAGGAGGAAAGGGAAAGAGGCTGGATTCAATAGTTTTTGCAATAGTCAAGTACTCTGTGTCAAGAGGACCACTGCAAATATCTCCTTTGAAGATAATGTCTTACTGGATTCCTTTGACAGAAATTTTGTTACCAGAGTGGGAGAACCTTTTAAAATGTTTTTTATTCCCTTTCTCTTTGTGCTGTCAGGGTAGTCAACATATGAGAATATGGAAGAGGAAAGATGAAGTCACGCCTTGGTAGCATCTCTTTAATAGTCCTTCTCTCCTCTGATATTATTCACCCTGGTATGGTCCTCATCTACTGTTGACCAATTTATTGCAACAGACTGCTAGTTAGTATACTTTGCATGCACACCCTCTTTCATTTAGCTGTCAAATTTCTCTTCCTAAAGTGTGGTTCTTGCTATGTCACCTTGACTCCCCCAACCTCCATACTCAATAGACTTCAATGATTCCTTGTCACCTGAAGGATCATATATAAAACTCTCTGCTAGGCATTCAAAGAAATTCATAAACTACACTCCCTTCTTACACATTTTTTCCATATTCTTACACCTCATATCCACCCTTAGTACCAACTGTTTATTCTAGTGACACCAACCTCTTTGCTACCCTCTGAATAAGATATTCCAAGTACTTTTGGGAATTTCTACTGTGGTACCCCAAACCTGGAGTGCTCCCCCTCCTCATCTCTTCCTCCTAACTTCCTTATCTTCTTTTAAGTCCCTGCCAAAATCTATCTTCAACAGGAAGCTTTCCCCAATCCCTCTTAATTTGAGGACTTTCTGTTATTTCCTATTTTTCTTGAATATAATTTGTTTTTGCATATTTGCATGCATAATATCTCCCCTAATTAGATTGTGAACTCTTTAAGGGCAGTGATTTTCTTTTGCCTTTCCTTTTATCCCCATCTCCTGGCACATAGTAGGAGCTTAATAAGTGCTAATTGACCAACAAATAATAAACATGTAGTGTTTTAATGACTGAATTGTACTTTACATAGATTATCTCATTTGACAAGGACTCCTTGAAGTAACTCTTATTATCCTCATTTTATATATGGGGAGATTGTGACTGATAAATTACTTGCCCAGGGTCCCACAGTAGTAAGAATCTGCATAAAATTTGAACCCAGGTCTTGCTGACCCCATCTACTTAAACCAAAGGCCCAGTGACCCTATGCAAATTCTGGTTCTCAGTGTACATTCCTCAGTCCATGATGAGTTCTTTAGTATCTTATTTTGGTCATTTTTATTCTCCCCTCCCCCTCCCAAACTAGTTCTTCTGTGAAATCCCACATTGATATTGAATGTAAGTTCTGACTTGATGTCATGCACATTCTCCATGTTAGTGACAGTTAGATGATAAAGCACCAGATGTGAAGTCAAGAAGAACTGAGTTCAAATTTGACCTCTGGCCTATGCTAGCTGAGGGAGTATTTTACTTAGTCTACATCTGACTCCTTTTGAGTAGTAAGAAACCTTAGCAACCCTCAAGTATGGGTCTCTCATTTTATTTTATTTTTTTTTGAATGAAGAAACTGAAATATAGAGAAGAATTTCTCATAATCACAAATCTGATGAGCAGTTTAACTGGAACTAGATCCAGCATCCTCTGCTTCTAGCAATGAACCATAAAGGGACAGTACTTTACATTTACAATACTTGGAATAAATTGTGGAATAATAGTGTTTTGGATTTAGACAAAGGATTAGGCAGTCAAATCTTGGCTCTGCCACTAACTGTGTGTTCTTGGGCAAGTCACTCTCTTCATGCCTCAGTTACTTCAAAGGGAAAATGAAGTTAGACTAGGTTATTTTGAAAGTTCCATCCAGATCTAAATTTTAGGATCCTGTGGCTTTATAGGAAACTTGTCCACCTGAAATTATTTATTTATTTGTTTGTTTTTACCATGAGCAGTTTTGAATTATCACTGATCAGTATAATCTGTATTAGCTTGATTAAAGTCTATAATTGAAAGTTCTAGACAAAGAGGGAGACTCTGAAATTTTAGACATTTAAAGACTCTTAGTAAATGTTTATTAAATATACTGTGTCATATGATTTCTTCTCAAGGTTTTGGGATTTTGTTGGCAAAGATACTACAGTGACTTGCCATTTCCTTTTCTAGTTCATTTTGAGATGGTAAAACTGAGGCAAATGGGATGAAGTGACTTGCCCAGGGCACACAGCTACTAGTGTTTGAAACTAGATTAGAACTCAGGAAGATAAGAAAATTTTCTTGACTTTAGGTTTGGTCCTTTAGCCACTGCATGATTGATCCAACTGCTCCATGATTTCATTAGAGGGAGGAATTAGATAATAAGGAAGGAGTAGAATATGATGGCTAACATACATTTTCTATTTCCTTCTAAGATTGGGTTAGAGATTTGGAGAATATGGAGGAGAGTAGATATTCTGTCATTTGGGTCAATTTCCCAAGTTTTCTATAAAAGAAGAGATTTTCCAACATACACTGGGGGGAACATTCCTTAATTACTATTTCCTTAACCATTAATAGCAACTCTACTTTGGTCATTTCACATACACATACATATATATTTTTTCATTTACAATGTTTGGATGTAGATAGCATGATGCTATCTATATAATTTTTTACCCACACAAAAAATATATATGTATATATTCTATTATAGATGCCCTTAAATATTAATAATTACTAAATAATCCAATGATCAATGCATATATTCATCATAATGGTTCTCTGAGTGGGAGCACTTTGTTGCTAAATTGGAGGGAAAGTTGAGACAACATACAGTTGGCAATAGTGGAGCAGAAAAGGAATGGCAGCTTTTAGAGATTTGGTGTACAACACTGCATTTGCTCATCTGAGTCAGAACACTTGCAAACATTAGGACTGGATTTATGAAAGTGATGGGGAAATGCAGAAGCTGTTAAATGAAAAATGAGAACTTTACAGGTTTGAACAGCACCATTTAATTCCATCAAAAGTGAAGTACAAGTGAAGCTTAGAAAGATGTAATACCCTTGGCTCTATAAGAAGGCAGATGAAATTCAATTTTATGTCAATAGTAACACAAAGTACTTTTATGATACCATGAAGACCATTTATGGGCCAAAGACATATTGTGCATCTCAACTACTCAATGCTGATGGAGCTACATTGATTAGTGACAAGATTTTAAGAGAGATAGCTGAACACTTCCATAGAGTTCTTAATGTTCCATTATCAATCAGTGCATAATCCCCTAACTGAAGAAGAGGTTTTGAATGCCTTTAGGCTCCTTTCATGTACAAAGCACCTGAAGCTGATTCTATTTCAACTGAGATTTACAAGATGGTTGAGGGTCCAGTGCTCATATAACAGTGATTGGAATTTTCCAGGGTCTATGGCATGAAGAAATTATCCCCCAAGAATCCAAGGATGCCTCCAACTTCCATCTCTATAAATGTTATAATGTAATGGGAATAGACTGTCCTATGACAATCACAGTGTTTTGTTTTTTTAGTCATTGCTGGTTAAGATTATTGCCAGAATCCTCCTCAATAGACTGATCCTTCACTAGAAGATGGCTACCTCCCTGAGAGCCAGTGTGGTTTCAGAAAGGGTTGAGGAAAAGTCGGTATGGTGTTTGCTCCACAGTAACTCCAGGAAAAATGGCCAGAGCAGAACAGAGGTCTCTATACAATGTTTGTGGATCTGACCAAGGCATGAAGGCTTATAGAAAATTATGTCAAATGTGGTTGTCCAGAGAAGCTCATCAGTATTGTACATCAGTTTCATGATGACATGCTTGTCTGGGTTCTGAATAGTAGACAATGATCTTGTGATTTCCCAGTCACCAATGGAGTAAAACAAGGCTATGTCCTTGCCCTATGCTTTTAACATAGTGTTTTCAGTCATATTATTAAATGCCTACACTGAACACGGCATCAAGGTCAGCTACTTCACTGTCAGTAAATTCTTCAATTTGAAAAGGCAATAGTAAGCCAAGACCAAAGAGGAAGTGTTGGTGCATGATCTTCTGTTTGCAGATGATAGTGTACTCAATGCAGCCTCTGAAACTGAGATGCAGCAAAATATGGATCTATTCTCTGCTACTTGTGTTGACTTTGGTATTACAATTAACACCAAGAAATCATAGATGCTCCATCAGCCAGCACCACATCATATATTTGTGTGATTACAACAAATGGAAAAATTTTGAATACCATTGATAAATTCACTTAACTTGGCAGTGTACTTTCCAGGGAGGTACATATTGACAATGAGGAAGACACATGCATTGCCAGAGCTAGCTCAGTATTTGGAAGGCTCTGAAAGAAAGTGTGGGAGAATAGATATTAGACTGAACCAAATTGAAGGTCTCCATAGCCATTGTGCTGACCTCATTGCTTTATGCCTGTGATACCTGGACAATCTACCAGTGCCACGCCAGGAAAATGAATCACTTCCATTTAAATTGTCTTGGGAAAATTCTGATAGGAGAAGATACCAGACACTGAAGTCCTTTCTTGAGCTAAACTGCAAAGCATTCCAATACAAAGAGTACAACTGTGAGGGACTGATCATATTAGAATGCCAGACATGCACTTGCCAAAACCAGAGTATTTTATGGAAAAACCGCATAGGGCAAGCATTCACAAGAGGGTCAGAAGAAGTGATATTGGGACATTCTGAAGGTCTGTCTTAAGAACTTTAGAATCGATTGTGCAGAATGGATGACCCTGGCACAGGACTGCCCAGCATGGTGTGCCTTCATCACAGAGGGTGCTGAACAATATGAGCAAGGCAGAATTGAAGCAACTCAAAGGAAACATGAGATACATAAGTTTAGAGTAACCATCCTATCTATTCATATGGACAAATTGTGCCCAACCTGAGGTAGAACATTCTAAACTCATATTGGTCTGATCAGTCACAGTTGGACACACTGTAACTCATCTCTAACATAGTGATTTAATTTTGTTCTTTGATAAGGAAGGACAAGAACCAACTGACCAATGTCATCTTGCACAGTGTGACTTCTTTATGCCTCAGTTCCTATGTTTCCCCATGCTTCGCTACACTTGAGATATTCACTCTTTCTTACAGCAAAGTGACATTCCATTATGAACACATGCTATAATTTGCTTTGCTATCCCACATTCTATGGGATTTTATTTTATTTTCAATTCTTGGCTACCACAAAAAAAAAAATGCTTCAATGAATACTTTGGTGAAGATAAACCTGAGTCACTGAACTTGATAGGTAACAGCACACACCATACTGTTATTCATTTGTCCAGTAGTGTTTGACTCTGATCCCCATGGACTATAATGTTCATGGAGGTTTTTGTTTTTTTGTTTTGTTTTGTTTTTTAGATTTTTACAAGGCAATAGGATCAAGTGGCTTGCCCAAGGACATACAGCTAAGTGATTTTTAAGTGTCTGAGGTCATATTTGAACACAGGTCCTCCTGACTTCAGGGCTGGTGCTCTATCCACTGCACCACCTAACTGCCCCCTGTTCATGGAGTTTTCATGGCAAAGATATTGGAGTGGTTTGTCATTTTCTTCTCCAGAGGATTAAGCAAAGGTTAAGTGACTTGCTGAAGTTCACACAGCTAGTGTGGGTCTAGGGCTGGATTTTTCAACTGCTGGCTTAGCATTCTATCCACTGAGTCACCTAGCTTCCTCAAAACACACAATAGGCCTTTTAAAATAATATAACTAATAAAATAACACACCCTGAATATTAATAAAAATATAAGAAATCATCCAGAACTTCTGAGCCATTTATTGCTAAAAATTAAGGCTCATTCAGGTCAATTAACTGGGAGTCAGGAAAATTCATTTTCCTGGTGTCAAATATGTCCTCATTCACTTCCTAGCTGTGTGACCCTGGACAATTCACTGAACCCTGTTTGCCTTAGTTTCCTCTGTAAAATGAGCTGGAGAAGAAAATGGGCAAACAATCCTTCATTTTTGCCAAGAAAACTCAAATAGGAAATTGAAGAGTAGGATGAAACTGAAAAATGACTGAACAGTGCTAGGAATGGTGTCAAAAGACAGATGAACAGTCTCTTTACATTTTGTAAACCAGTAGGCAGTTATTTTCTTTTCATAAAAAGATCATTTTACCACCTTAGTTCTATAACCCAATTTCTCAGAAAGAGAGAGAGCATGGTATGGTGGACAGAATGCCAGCTGTGAAGTCAAGAAGACATGGTTTCACATTTTTACCTCTGACACATACTGGTTCCATGAGCCTGGACAAATAGATTCTTCAAACAGACCCTCTGAGTCTCAGTTTCCTCACTGTAAAATAGTAATAATAGTAATAATAATAATAATAATAATAATAATAATAATAATAATCTGTAATAACTACCTCATAAGAAAGTTGTGCAGTTGAAATAGGATAATATACTTCAAGTGATTTGCAAATATTAGCATGCTATATGAATATAAATAATTATTAAAAGTCAAACATGAATTCAAAGTCACTGTTACTGATAGTAATTCTGCTATGCAAGCAGTCCCATTTTCCCTGCATGAAAGTATGAAATGTCAAGGAGAGATCATATGAGATAATATGCATAAAGTACTTGGCAAACTTTAATGTGCTACATACTTGTCAATCATTTACTACTAATATCACCACCACCACCATTACCACTACTCCCACTACTACCACTACTACCTCTATCATTTACCACTACCACTACCACTACCACTACCACTACCACTACCACTACCACTACCACTATTACTATCACTACTATTACTATTGCTACAATTACAACTACTGCTATCACTACTACTACTACTACTACTATTACTACTACTACTACTACTACTACTACTACTACTACTACTACCACCACTATATTATGAGTTCAATGAGTTGGGTGCATGTGTCAAGAAAAGGGAGGCCCCTGCTGTTCTTGTTCTGTGTTACCTTTAGCAGCATGGGGATGTTATTGTTTTTTGTGGTCAATCACTCTAGCCAATCTGCTCAAAACATTTTGCAGAGCAATCTACAGTGCTAATTGGATTTTATCAAAACTGCCTATATCATAAACATTACATCATTTCCTTGCCTCTTCCAGCAAACCTATCCAACAAATGTTTTCTATTTTGCTGTAGGAATCTGGTAGAGCATGAGATGTACCCAAACTTGGCAGTAATTTACTTGCAGCCTAAATTTATGACATATTTAAGCATTTATATTCATTTAAAATGAAAGACAGAGCTACACAAGCATTTTTCATTTCTATAGCTCAATATAATAGTTTTGCCTTAAGTAGAAATTATGTCTAGCTGTTTAGTTAGGACAAAAATGTTCCAATTTGGTTCTCTGACTTCAGGGGGAAATGTCTACAATTACTATCAGTTTACACATCGATACTAATAGAAAATCTGTAGAATTGAAGTTTTGTGTCATGGTATAAATTGTATGAAGCTATTTTAAGGACCATGACAGAGATTTCATTAAAACATGTTATCAAATTATTTGCAGCATTCTTGGCAAAGAAATACAGTAAAGAAATAGGAACCACAACTACTCTGCTCAGAGTCTTTCAGTCATTTAAATCTTTATTCCATTGTGGATATAGTTTCAAAATGTATGCATTAATGCAAAATCATTTCATTACTTCTAATGTCTTAGAAATTCTTCATATTAATGGATTAAATAGAGCATTTTAAAAGCTTACCTTAATTTGAACTTTTTTGAAAAAGGAACAAGATTATAACTTTGTCCCAGGCATCCAAAGATAACTGTGCAACAGTTCTTAACCTCAAGAAGCTCATATTCTAGATCTGGTATATATTATGTGAACTGACAAAAAGAGATAATTGAATTTGTATAAATAGATTGAGTGGATCAGAGGTTTTATGAAGATGATACCTAAACTAAATCTTAGAAATATGAGAATTCTTAGATATTAGAAAAGAGATTGAAGTCAGACTGTGGAGGACCTTAAATACCAGGGTGCCAAGTTTTGGTGTTTTGTACCCCTTAGATAAACTTTGTGGAAGATTGCTTTGAGAAGAGGAGTAATATGGTTAGAATTGTACCTTGGAAGCTTGATTTTAGCCAAAAATTCATTTCATTAAGTTTATAAAATACATTTCTATAAAAAAAAATGGGTGCAATAGTGTTAGGTAAGTACATTTAAACAACATTTTTTGCAGTTAGCTCAGAAACCACTTTGCTCTGCCTTCAGACTCTCTGTCCAGGAACTTTGTTTGTGGTAGGCATTCATTTTAATTTGGCATATTTATTTACATTTGTGCAGTGATAACTTCCCTCTGAGCATAGCCATTTAGCAGTAGCATATTTCCCATATGGGAAGAACCAACCAACCCTTGGGGTAAGTTCATCCCACTTTGTAAGGGTATGCTTCTGAACTCAAATTTGACTTGGAATGCTACTCTGTAGTCTCTTTTTTTTTGTCCATGTCTACTTTCATTGCCTTTAGCTGGATAAAAGCTTCCTGTCGTCATCAAAGGGCTATCATCACATTGTCTAAAGCAGATGAAAAACCGTCTCTCTCCCTGTTAGAAATATTAATGTGGATTAGGAAGCCATAGCTCCCATTTTTAACAGAGTGTAAAGGAAAGGGTGGCATTGCCTACATTTTCCCCCAGTGCTTTCTTTGAAGATATTTTTATTTCATAGACTATCTAACTTAGGGATGCAGCAGTTCTGATTATTATCAGATATTTTATGTCAGTTGTGAAATAAAAAAGGGCAGGATTTGTGGTTAAATGTGTGGTGGAATAATGAAGAGAATGTTCAACTCTAAAGATCTGGCTTTAATTTCATTCCTGTATTGGTTTTTGAGTTGAAATGTGCCTCAGGGTGTCATCCTCATCCCTAGTAAATGTCCATTCCCATCCCTCTGCATAATTATCCATGATTGGCAGTCTTTGTATGGGACTTCTCTCTCCACTCCCCACATTCTCTATTTTCCCAGCCCCCGTATACCTCCAGCAGAATTGAAAAACCAGTAGGATTAGGTGATTTGGAGAAATTCACTTAGGGGTCTTGAAAGTCTGAAGAAAAAGATCAATGCCAATAGCAATGATACAGAAAGGTTTCATGGAGGTTTAAATTAATGGCAGTAGAAATAATATGGAATGAAAATATTTCAATCAGAACAAGCAATGTGAGCAAAACACAGGAGTTTGAAAGCCCAGGACAGGTTTTAAGATTTAGAATAATTTGGTCTGGCAGAAGTTCAAAATAAATGGAGTAGGATAGTAAGAGACAATGATGGAAAGGTAGGGTGACAACCAGTTGTGTAAGTCAGAATGTTGGGCAAAGGGGATTGAAATCTAAGACTTTCATTATGTCCAAAGGACTTTTCAGATAGTGTCTCATGCCCTTTTATGATCTGAGATAATTTTGGCTTCTTTTCTGTTTCTAGTTAGAGAATTTAATGAATTTGATGTGAAGGTACATAGATCATAGAATTAGCCTTGTTTGTTCTATCTATAATCTATTTATCTACCTATCTTTCTCTGCATTTGTATACACATATGTATGTGTACATATATGTATATATGTACATAGATGTATATATATATATATATATATACTATATATAAATTAAATGCTGAAAAGATTATGGGGTTAGTTACAGTTACGCCTTTTTTTTGATTGCTTAAGTTCAGGAAAGTACAGACATATGGAAGCAAAGGATTTTACTCAATCTAAGAAGTATGCAATTGTCAATAGTTAAAACCTAAGGTATGAACATTAGGTAGGCAGTTGATATTCTGACCTTGCATAGCAAACACAGTCATTTTATGGATATTTCCATCAGAGAGCATGGACATCTAGCAGATAGCTATCAGAAGTGCTATAGAAACCCCATGTCCAATAATTTGGGGGAGGGAGGGCAAAGGAATAGAGGATGACAGACATAAATTTTTCAGTTATTAGTTATTTATATTAGTTATTAGGAACAAAAAAATACCTTGATGAAAACTATCAGGACTTGATGTTCTTGGATTGTGTCAGTTTAATGGGGAAATAAAGCCACTTATGAAGGAATGGGTAAGGAACATGGATTCAAGTTATCAGGAATCAGTTCTTGTCAGGATGTGAAGCATCAGTCAAATCACAGAGAGAAAGAAATATAAGGATACAGAATTCAAGAGGTCTAGTAAAGCAAGGCAACATCATGAATTAGTAACTTATCTTTATAAATCTCATCCTACAGTAAAATTTTCTTCTTTTATTCTTCTTCTTGGTTACAAGAACAAGTGACTGTGAGTAGTCCTGGTCCTTCAGACATTCTCACAGAAATAGTTAATGCTGTTCAGAGGATGAAAACACAGAAGATTTATTGTAGTTTTCATTGGAACAGGAATTGGAGAGTCAAAATTACAGGGTGATTCCTAAAAGGAGTTTTCAGAACCAGTGATCTGGTAAATGCCAAAAGAAGGCACTGGGTTAGGGATGACAGAATAGTCATTGCCCTATATATAATAATCCAAAGGAGTTGATAGTTGAGTTATTAAAGGAACTAAATTCTAGAGAGGTAGATAATCTTACCAGAAAGACAGAAAATAGCAGAGTAGGATTTTATCCCAAATTTAGCTCCAAACAAAGTACATGCAACCTTATGTCAGGAGGCTTTGAAGTGGCATAGGAATCTGAGATTGGAGGTGTAGATTGTATAGAAATTAATCCAATAAATATTTTTCCCCTGTGAATGAATAAATGAATGAAAAAGCATTTATCAAGCACTTACTATGTATGAAATCTTATTTAAATACTGGGAAGGCACATAGAAAAGCAAGACAGTCCTTGCTCTCAAGAAGTTCTCATTTTAATAGGAGGAGGAAACATATATGGGAAATTTGCAAGTCAAATAGAAGGGCCCCAGGGTCCTCAGGGTGCAGTATCAAAACAGATAGTAATGCATTTTTTTATCCTTTTTTTCCATTGATGAAACCATATCCATTTCTGACAAATAAAAAATGGGAGATCTGTTTAGGATCTATTGTGTTTGCATTATTTTATTTTAAATGTTCAATAGAAATCTGTCAGTGTTCAGGGGATCAGAGAGAAAGAGAGAATTTTAGGTTGGATATGGGGCAGAAAAAATATAGAACTAGCATATATCATTACTAAAGTCTAGGAATAAGTGACCCCCAAGTCCACTGTGTAAAACTGAGCCAAGCTGAATTCAATAACAATTATATACTCATGCATTTTCTGCCTTATAGTTTTTATATCTTATTTGCTTACATGGAAATAAAGTCACTTTCTCCCTCTCAATGGAATGCTTTATCTTGGGGGCAGGGATCCCATCCAGAGAATAGAAAAAAGGAAAAGTCATGACCTCAAAGGCACAGTCTTTGCTGGCAAACTCTCTGCCTAATGCTATTCCTTTAGATAGAGGCAGTGATGGTTGTGTATGATATGGCCAAAGAAACTTTTCTTACTTTTTTGGGCAATTTCCAAGTCATTTTTGTCACAGGAACCCTCAGTGCATCTGTTGATAAATGCAGAAAGATGAAACATTTCAATAGAATTGAATGACTTTCTCCTTTTCACAGTTTTCTAATGCACACAAAAAAGAGGACAATCATAACTTATTATATACTATGGGAATTGTCTTGAACTTTCAAAGGAAAAGATGTTACAGTGAGCAAAGCATTATTATATTGTATACAGTGGACACATGTATGGGAAAGGAAGCTGAATCAAAAGAGAATGGTTTGAATAACAACATATTGATAGCAGATAATGCAAGCTTTTTTGATTAAACTTCTAAAGAATTTGAATAAAAATGCATTGTTTGGAATGTGTATGCATTTGGTCTCAGTAAAAATATTCAGTTGAAGGAATATTTTATGTGGTTTGACTAAGAGGAAAAGAAAAAATTCATCAATATGTTAATTTATGTAATTGTATATTTGTGGGGAGCAAATGTAAAGCTGTGGATTTACCTAGACTGTATTGACTGAAAGTTAATTTGTTAGAGAAAAACTACTGACAGAAGTACAATTTTGTTTATTTAGAAAAATGCTGAATTTAAACAAATATAAAGGGCAAATAGTGGCAAAGTAGATAAAGTACTGGACCTGGAGTCCAGAAGATCTGAGTTCAAATTCTTTCTCAGATACTTATCAGCTGCTAATGTGGGTAAACCACTTAACCTTTTTTTGCCTCAATTTCCTCATCTGTAAAATGATCTGGAGAAGGAAATGGAAAATCACTCCATTATCCTTGCCAAGCAAACCCCCAAAAGGGTCACTAAGAGTCAGACACAACTGAAAAATGACTAACCAACATAGCACTGAGTGAAAGTTTACTTTAAAGGAGGAGGATATGAGAATTGTGGTCTTTATAAGGAGGCATTTGTTCCATTAAAATTATATTGGTTTATACTTTATTTTGGCCTCTCCCAAAATATATCATTTTGAAGAATGAACTAAGTACTTGCCAGGTATTGCTTCACTAATAATAATTTTTACAAACACCCATATAAACCCCACCTATACAGTAATCATTAAAACAAATCATATTAATCAACTGAGGGTTTTTTTTTCCCCTTTTTTATTTTTATGGCCCTTATGTTGGAAAAAGAAACAACTTGTTTTGCTATTGTATAAGGATGACATATCAGTCATTTTGTTGTCATAGAACCCACTCGGCATCATAGAAGTCAGTGATGGAAAAAATATCTCCAGTATTAGCTCATAGGGCCTAGCAGGCCTGCCAATGTCAGAGTATTCCATACAGAACATTCCCAAGTGCTTTCTCTGGCCCCTGCTTGAATTGCTCCAGTGACGGGATTCCACCACTTTCCTTGGAACCCAGTTCCATAGCCTAATTGGCCTTATTGTTAGGAAATTGTTCATAAAATTAGGAAACTTAGAGTAAACAGAGAACTCAGGCAGAACTACTTCACGCAGAGTGTTGTATACATATGGAATGCGTTACTGAGAAAAGTGATTGAAGCAAAGAACAGAAATGAGTTCAAGAGACACCCAGGTTTATTTCTGGGGGAGAAGGAGGAGGGGGATGTGGAGGAAAATAGCAAGAAGATAGAACTGAGATTCATTTTAGAAGAATAGGCATGGGGAATAAATTTCACTATTCTTTAATTTTTTTAAAAAAAATTAATGAACTTTTGCCAATATACTCCCTTTCTATATTTCTCCCTCCCCTAAATTTTCTTCAATATTTTAGAGCTAAATGGCAATTTGGGACCAATATCTAAGGATCTGAGTTCCAAACCAAATTTTTCTGTGAATTTAATTTAGTTGTTTGTGAAGAAGACCATGACAAACAAGTAAATTGGATTTGAGTGGGGGGGGGGGGGGGCTGTGCTATGTCACCAGTCTCACTTTCTCCTGTAAAGTCATTTGGATCCAGTGTCCAGATATGCACCAGGATGATTGGCAACATCCTTGGATGTGAGGCAATCAAGATTAAGTGACTTGCTCAAGGCCACACAATTAGTGTCAATTCAGTAAGAAGTTATTAAATGCCTGGGATGGAAAAAAACACTGTATTACCTGTGTTCCTGACTTGAAGATATAAAGGGTTCACTTCTTCACTTTTTTGTCACCTCTGAAATTCCAACCCATCTGCCACAGGGTATGTCTGCAGAGTCTACTCTCCAGAAATGAATGAAGATATAACTCCTGTTTTCAATGTGGTTTTGCATGTGAAAAGATACAATTCAAGCAGACATACTCCAAAGACATCTGGCTCTCTTCAAATCCCTTCCTCTTTTCCTCTCCCCCCCCCCCCAATTTAATTCTTCTTCAAGTTTAAGGCAAAAAAATAGATGAGATGATGAGAAAGGGAAAACTGGTGAGAGGCAACGCAGGAGTGGAAAAAATTCTGCCTCCAGGGAGGTCTATTGGACCCACAGAGTTTATTGGGATAACATCATAGACCTTTCTGGGATATAGGGATCACAAGAACAAAAGCTCAGAGCTGGGAGGGATGTCAGAGGCCATTCCATCATTGTACAAATGAGGAAGCTGAGACTCAGAGCTCTGACTAGCCCAAAGTCACCCAGTCATTAAGCCTCAAAGGCATAAGTAAAGCTCTCTGACTCCAACTTGGGGCCTATCTCTATCTCTCTTTGCAGTTCCAATGAAAAAGTTAAGAGAGGGGCCTCTGTTTCAGGTCTTGCTTCAATCGGATGCTCTGTGCTCCATTACAATCGTCTCCAATAAATTCTGAGGCCCCTTGTCTCTGACTCACTTAGGTCCATTCTGCCTCTTACATGCTCATGAATACAATGTGACTCACTTAGATTGTTTTACAAGAGACAAAAGTAAAGAAAATTCGACAAGTGGGAAAACATTAAATGGTGAGAAAAATTGCCTTGGCTCAGATTCTCAAAATCAGACTGTTTTAAGTAGGAAAACATTTAACGTGGAGGCAATATAGAGCAATGGGTCTCACCCAATACAGTATATCAAAGTGAGTAAGAGAGCCAACCTAGTTAATACTTACACAAAGTAAAATTTATAAGTCTTGAACATAACTCCAGGCAAACATCCTTTTTAGTTTAACTGTTTCATGGCCAAGTGCATGTCTCAATCACAGTTAGAAGGGACCTCAGAAAGCATCTAGTCTAACCACTATCTGACTGAGAATACTCTAGGATAAAGGAATATTTATTATATACTATGTTCCAGACATTTCGCTAAGTACTCTACAAATATCACATTTATCCTGGGAGGAAGGTACTATTAAGATCCCCATTTGACAGTTGAGGTGACTGAGTCAGTTAGAGGTTAAGTGAATTGCCCAGGAATACACAATGTCTGAAACTGGATTTGAACTCAGGTTGTCTCTTCTTTTCTTTTCTTTTCTTTTCTTTTCTTTTCTTTTCTTTTCTTTTCTTTTCTTTTCTTTTCTTTCTATTCTTTTTTCTTTTCTTTTCTTTTTTCTTTCTTTCTTTCTTTCTTTGCTTCTTTCTTGCTTTTCGCAATGGGATTAGGTGACTTGCTCAAGATCACACAGCTAGGTAATTTTTAAGTGTCTGAGTCTGAATTTGAACTCAAGTCCTCCTGACTCCAGGGTCAGTGTACTATCCACTCAACCACTAGCTGCCCAATAACTCAGGTCTTCTTAAATCCAACTCCAGTACTCTATCCACTATGCTACCTAGCTGCCTCTATACACTCTACAACATATCCTGCAAAATGGTCATCCTAACTTTGATTTAAGACCTCCAATTGAGTAGGGTCCCATGACTGCTTGCAGCACTTCACTCCATTCTTTGGTTTTAATTATTAAAAAGTTTTTTCTTCTATAGTCGGGGATTATACTTAGTATCATGCTGAAATTACTCCTAGTTAGATGGTTAGGGAAAGCGGAAAGAGTTTAATCCCTTTTTTGTGACAGCTTTCTTTTGTTGTTCTTATAAAACAGTGGGGTTAAGTGACTTGCCCAGGGTCACACAGCTAGGAAATTATTAAGTGTCTGAAATCATCTTTGAACTCAGGAGCTCCTGACTCCAGGGCCAATGCTCTATCCACTGCACCACCTAACTGCCCCTTTGTGACAGCTTTTTAATACCTAAGACAGTTGTTATGACCACTGTCCACTTCCCTCAAGTCTTTTTTCTTTTAGACTAAATATTTCCTGCTTATTTAACTTAACCTTACATAGAATAGTCTTCAGTTCTAATACCATCCTGGTTACTTTTTTTTTTTTCCCTGTAAGTTCTCTAGTTTGTCATTGGCTTTTCTAAAATGAAGCAACTGAAGCTAAACACAGTACTATCACTGCTTTGAGCAAAAGATATATGGGCCATTTATGAGAAGGACAACAAAATGAATATGGTTGTGGGTTGCTGCCAGGAACATTCCCCTGTTCCATCTAAGTAGAAAAGGGCTTTGAGGATAGATCAAGTGATTAGACATTGATCCTAATTCTGGGATATGTTTGTTACTTTTCTATCTCTATCCCATAGTTTTGGCTTAGTTGTATATCAAATGTTTGAAGAAATGGAGGGACAAGACAGGTTCTTTATGTATTAGGCCTTGAGGAGAGGTTGATTGAGAAAAAGGACTAAGAACATTCATCTATTTCTTTACCTTCCCCTTTATGTAACCATAAAATATCCTTTTAAAATTTTTACATCAATCTTCAGATTCTCGACTTAGCCCAATGTTGCTGGTTTTATTTCCATTTAGGTTCTACACTTCTTGAAGGTAGGATATAAAAGGTACTTGATGGTCAATGAATCATAACAAAATTTCTTTTTTGTGTCATGAACTCTGTGGGAATCTGATGAAGTCTGCTTCTCAGAAGGATGCATTTAATGCATAAAGTAAATATGAAGGATCAAAAAGAAAATACATTATATTGAAATAGTTATCAAAATACTAAAAAGACAAGTTCACAGACACTAGATTGAGAAATCCAGGTACAGAACAAAAAAAGTGGCAGAATTTGAACCCTTTATTTGCTAATTAAGAGGTACAAAGAGTGGGAAACACAGTCAATATAACAAGTTAGTTTTGTCCTTCCAATCAACTCAAGTCTGTTTTGGCACCCAGGGATATCTCAGACTAGATTGATAGGTTAGATGGATTAGAGTTCTTTTGTTAAAGAGTATGCATGTATGTAGGTTGTTGCTTGTTTTTCATTCTCAAAGAAGACTGGGACATCAGGGACATAATGCCAAGGCATGAATGTGAATTGGATTTGAGTTGGGGGGGGGGGGATCTGCCACTTCTGTGGACTTCAGGTCAGGTTGATACCAAACTAGATTCCATAGGTTCAGGTAAGCCCAAGTGACCTTCAGTTAATCAGAAAGATGAAAACTTGCTCCATTTGTTACATTTGGCTCTTCATTGGGTCATCAGTGGGATAGGTGGTAGATAATGAGACAGAAGAGGAGAAGCAAAGAACTTGGTTCATCTTCTTCCAAACAATTAATCTAAATAATTGTGGCAGCAATGAAGTAGACAGCAAGATGAAGTAGTTTTAAAGTACCAATTCTGGAGTGAAGAAGGCATCAATTTGAGTCCTACCTAAGATACTTAATAGATGTGTGACTCGAGTGAGTCATTTAACTCCAATCAGGCTTTGTTTCCTCATCTTCAAAATGGAGATAGTAGTAACAACCATCTCAGTATTATTGTGCAGAACAAACAAACAAGGTAACATGTAAGTCATTTTATAAACCTTAAAACCTTATAAGTACTAACTATAATAATTATTAAAATTAAATATATATATATAAAGAGAGAGAGAGAGAGAGAGAGAGAGAGAGAGAGAGAGAGAGAGATTTACTGATATTTCCAGACTTCTTCTAAAGGCAATATGGTGAAGCACCAAACAGAAGATGGGTAGTAGATGTGAATCTCTCAGATTTGACTAGGCCACTACTAACAAATGTGTGAGTCACTTTTCAAGATCTCAATTTCCTCAATTGTAAAATGAGAAAGTTTCGTTTAATGAGCTATAAGCTTCCTTCTAGGTCTTTCATTCTTTGGTTATAAATCCAAATAAAGCTGACATATTTTAACAATCTGACTTCCTGCATTTCTTCAATGAAGAGTCCTTCCTACTGCTACTTGGAGACAAGAAGGCTTTATTTTTGAGATTTATCCAGAGACATTAAGACCTATTTAGGCCAGGGGGAATAAAATCATTTCTCCTGTCTCTAAGAGTGGTTCTTTTGGATCAGCAAACAGAGAATTTTGGCAAAGAATTGAAGAGAACTTGAGCTACTGATGCCCAATCATAAGACTATAGAATTTTTAACATCTTGGAAATAAGGAAGTGGTGGAAACTCACAAAACCCTAATCTCTTGAGATTTTCTGCCTGTTTTATGAGCCACAGTTCTACATAAAGTAATCTTGGGCACATTTTGAAGTTTACTTGTAACTGTCTCTAGACCATTTTATGGCCCCCATCTTTTCCCTAAAGGTGGCTTTGTTGGTGATTTTCATTTTCTGAAGCTCTCTTTTATAGTAAGCATTCCAGCTTCTGAAAGGGTCATAGGAATTTACCTGCTTGAATGCAGTAAGCACACATGAGTGACTTTTCCTGAACAGGAGCAATAGTTCTTGGACTTTATAGGTGTCCCTAAAGTATTTATATACACAGTGCTCAAGAGAGAAATATTTAACATAGCTGATGTTGAACTAATAGGGAAGTTTCACTATGCCATTGGGGAGTTACATATAGCCAGTGACTTAATTTATCTCCTTTTTCCCAAATGTTACTTTTGGGCAGTAATTACTATTAATTAGGGAACAATTTTCTTATCCTGGATATGATGCCAAGAGAAGCAGGGAAAATTAAATGTGTTGAGGGAGAGTCATAGGGGCATCTCAATTATTTCCTAGGTCTGACTAAAGAATGTCTTATCAATATTAATCAATCAAATAATGAACAAATATTTGAAATCTGATTTCAATTTAACTACTATCTCTATGTGTAAGATAAGAAGCACTTTGGATTAATGAATAGAGTTAACTTTAGAGTTAGGATGACCTTGGTTCAAATACTGCCTCTGACACATTAGTTATATGATAATGGACAAGTCACTTAACTTCTCAATGTGTTAGATAAGTTTTAATTTTTTGTTTTACAAAAGAGATACTTACTTATAGCAGAGACTGAAGTATAAAAATATCCCTCCCCCTCCACAAAAAATAAAACAAAACAAAATAAGGCTAAAGCTCATCTTCTACTTACCCACTTGTTCCCTGGAGAGATTGGATTCAAACTTTACCAGAAATCCTTTCTCCCAATAGGAAGGAAGAGGAGTTTGAGGATTCCCAAACTTGGGAGCCCTTTTCTCTCTTAGTGGAACCCACATCAAATTCATCTCTGCATGTGGCATGGCTAATGGACAAGTCTCTCTCTTGCTTATAGGATACAGTGTCTCAGTGGTTGGGCAAGGTCAGTCCTCAGGACTGGCTCCTTATCAGACAGTTTTCCAACTGTTGCTGGTTCTGCTTGCTGAGGATACCTTTGAGAGTCTTTTGAGACTAATAAGGTTGTGAAATGATCTTTCATTTTCAATATTCCTTTACCTAAGATCAGGGATGAATAGACACAAAATGACAAAAAAGAGAGAGTACTAGACCTGCATAGCCTGTACAGTGGCAAGATAGAAGATGTGAGCCCAAGGTCCCTCTGTCGACAGAGAAAGATCCATAACACTATTTACTCTTGGTTTCCACAAGGGAAGAGAGACTAAGTGATTTTTCTAAACTTATAAGTTGCAGATCATGTATTGATCTGCATTGAATAGGGAGCTTATTCATTAGTATTTCCATATACTAGTAGAGTCATAAATCAAACAAAAAACAAAACCAAAATTAAACAAACCCAAACTGCTTAAGGTTCTGAACTAGTTTCTAGGAATACCATGGGAAAAATGAAACACTCCTTGCCTCCTGGAACTTACATTGTACTAGGGAAAATAACATGTACATACACACACAGAAATTAAAAAAGAGATAATTTGAGGGCTTCTCAAAGGGGCTATTTTTCCCATTTCGCATTTGAAAAAAGTGAGGCGGACAGAGGTTAAGTGTAGGGGGTCACACAACTAGTGTCTGAGGCCAGATATGAACATAGGAGGGCTTTACTCAGGATGTATTGAAGGAAGTGATCCTTAAAGGAAGACATTATTCTGAAAGGTGGAAAAGAAGAGAATGCATTCCATGTTTGGGAGATCAATCAATTAAGATTTATTAATTACCTATTATGTGTCAGACATGTGTTTAGAATTGGCAACACAAAAACAGATGGGAAACAGATCTGGTCTTCCACGAGGTTTCATTTCAATGTGGGGAGATAGCATATACACACATATGCACATATTGACACATTTATTCACATATACATTTTTAAAGCATATGCACATATATCGAAGCCATACATAAAGTTACCAAGAAGGAAAAGATGCAAGTACTTGGGTAGCAGACTGAGGAGGGAAGAAGAAACTAAGAAAAGTCTCCCACTTTAGATGGTATTTGAGTTACTTAAAAAAAATTGGGGGAATGTCTAGTGTGGAAATGCTTTTCTCTAATTCAGATCAGCTTTTTGCCTATATCTAACTGATTGACTTAGGAAGCTTCCTGAGTCATTGAAAGGTTAAGACTTATCCATGGTTATATATACATTATATATATATATATATATATATATATATATATATATATATGTATATATATATATATAATATATATATATATAGAGAGAGAGAGAGAGAGAGAGGGAGAGATAGATATATATAGATATAGTTATAGTTATAGATATAGATATAGATATAGATATGGATATGGATATGGATATAGATATGGATATGGATATGGATATGGATATGGATATGGATATAGATATATAATGATGATATCATCCTTATTTCAAGACTGGACATATATTTTCCCTCAATACCATGCTTCCTTTCTAAGGAAACTAATTTTATAAAAAATTTTCTCTTCTTGCACTACATACATTATAATTCTACCAACATAAGTCACTGAAAGAGCTAGAAATTCTGGTGCTTGGGAGTAAGCATCACTAAATGGTTCTGGAATCAGGTAAAATGGGGATAGCTGTGGGGTACATGATCCAGGGGAAGTGTACCCTAGATAATAGTGAGACCATTGCTTGGGAGACTGCCATGAAGAGAGGGAATATTGAGGATTGGTACACATCAAGGATGTGATCATAAGTTAGGGTGGGTCTGAAAGTTCACTATCTTGTAATGTAACTACTCTTCTAACCATGCTCTAAGCTCAATTGTTATGCTGTGCTAGAGTACATGTGCTACTAACACCCTCTAAATTTCAGTACCCCGAAACAAAGTCCTGGTCATTCTACTTTAGCTGCTGGCCCTGATCACTGATCCAGTCTTGCCATCTTTAAACATTTGATCTTAACAAATCAAATGATTTGTACTCACCATACTCTTTAAAAATGATTACCCATTTACATCATTACTTGAGTAATAAAATGTTTAACATACTATTATTCAAATACCAATTCAAAGTATTAACATTGTTAATCAGTGATTATGCTTTCTTTCATGTCTGGAAGAAACACTGATTTTGTTCTTTTAGGTTTCAGTGCATCCATTTGCAAGTTATAGAGGAATTTTTATCATTTATCACATTAACACATGGCATTCAGACCCAGGACTTTTATTTTGGATTAGCATTGTGGCTTATTTTTTAGTGATCATTTTCTTTTCACAATCAAAAGAGAAGATAACATTCCTTTTATGGCTATTATTATTATAATCAGTTAATCAATTAATAACATTTTTTGACTGCCTACTATGCACCAGACACTGTTCTAAGCATTTAGTCTATATAAAGAAACAAAAGAATATCTGTCTTGAAGAAGCTTACAATCTAATGAATTATAATATACCAAACAATTCATATCCTTTTTAGTTGTTCTTCAACTCATCCATTAGGTAATGACATAACAGGGACACTGAAAATTGTGGGTAACTTCAATCACACAATACTTAAAAACACTGAAAAAATATTACCTTTATTATTTGCCAAGTATTGACATGCCACATTTTTGCTTCTTCTTATACCAGAATACCAAACATAATTCTGGGGCAATATTTTGTCCTTCAGCATCTTTGTGAATTTGTGGGTTTTTGCACAAATTCACAAAGGTGCTGAAGAAGCACAGAGTGCTGATGTGAATTCAATAAATATCTTCTATGGCAAAAACTGGTAGACTGGAGTCAGTCTATGGCACAGGACATAGAGTACTTGTCCTTAAGTTCAGAGGATCTGAGTTCAAATATAGCCACAGACACCCTAAGCAAGTCACTTAACCCTAATTGCCTTAAAAAAAGAATACATATAATAATATCTGCAAAGGTTCTGACATAGGGGGAGGAAGACCTGAGTTCAATGTGACCTGAGGCACTTAATAATTTGGGCAAGTCACTTAACTCCATTGACTTGCAACCCCCTCCCCCAAATGAGAACATGGTCCCCCTTCCCCCCAAGGAGATAGAGAAACCTCAAGACAAAAAATAAAGTGGGAGAAAAAAACCCAAAAAACAAAAGTTCTGACATGGAAATGATCTTTCATTTGCAAAGGCTTATGCTAGTAAAACACAAGATTAGTAAGCACTATTTAAGTGTCCACCATACTGGTACCAGGTATTGCTGTATTACTGTTTGTATATATATCTGAATATGAATAAACACAAATGGAAACACATATATGTATTTTTGTTGTCATTTCAGTCATGCCCAACTCTTCATGATCATATTTTAGTGTTTTCTTGGCAAAGATACTGTACTGATTTGCCATTTTCTTCTCCAGTTCATTTTTCAGATAAAGAAACTGAGGTAAGTAGAGTTAAGGGATTTATCCTGGGTCAAATAGCTATAAATGTCTCAGGCTGAATTAGAACTAATGAAGATGAGTTTTTCTGACTCCAGACTCAGCTATCTATGCACTGCCCCACCTGCACGTAGTATGAACTTATAAGTTTGTTGACTTGATATAATGGTCCAGTCCAAAGTACACTATCCTTTCTCTCTAGAATGTCATATACCCTAAACTTTCTTGCTCTTGTCATACACTTCCCATATTTAGAATGTCTTACTTTTAATCTCCCCCATCTAATAAATACCTTTCCCATTTTTTTCAAAGCCCATCTCAAAATAAGCTTTTTTTATTTTAATTTTTTTAGTTTTTGCAAGGCAAGTGGGGTTAAGTGGCTGGATTTGAACTCAGCTATTCCTGACTCCAGGGCTGGTGCTCTATTCACTGTGCCACAAAATAAGCTTTTTTTGATGATTTAATCAATATTTATTGGGTGATACTATGTACCAGACCGGTATAGCTAGGTGGTAGAGTGTATAGAGTGCTGAATCTGGAGTCAGGAAGATTCATCTTCATCGGTTGAAATCTACTTCCAGACCCACTTAATAGTTTTGTGACTTTGGACAAGTCACATAATCCCAGTTTTCTTATCTGTAAAATGATCTGGAGAAGGAAATGGCAAACCAATTCACTATCTTTGCCGCACAAAAAACTCAGATGGGTCTGAAAGAGTTGGACATGATTAACCAATAACAACAATGTGCCAGGTTATGTGTTAGGTACCAGGAGTATAGATAAAAGTCAAAAATAAAAATAAAAACAAAAAAAAGAGTTATAGAATTCAAAGAACTTCTATTTCATCAGGGGAATCAATTTACATACCTACACATATGCTCAAATTATAAACAAAGAAGGTAATTTTGTAAAAATGTTAGAGCTGGAGAGGGGCAGGGGAGTAGAATTAGAAACATTCCAATTACAAGGTGATGTTCTCATTTTTCCTTGTGTTGTGATAATAATTTACATTTATATAATCCTTTATGGTTTTCAGAACACTCCACAAATACTGCCTCATTTGTTCTTCACAGCAAATCTGTAAGGTAGATACTATGATTCTTCCCATTTTATAGAAGAAGAAACTGAGGCAAGTAGAGGTCTAGTGATCTGGCCAGGGATACACAATTGGTATATGTCAGAGACTGGATTCAGTTCAAATTCTTCCTGACTTTAGATTTAGCCCTTTTCCCCCTATGCTACCTTCTTTCTATAAGACCTCATTTAACAATTTTTTTTGCATCCCCAATGTAATAGTTATATATTGTTGTAGATTATGATTGCCTAGGTTTGTCATCTTATTGGGCTTACTAAACTGCTGTCTCAGTCAAACTTATTTGCCCCAGTTCGCTGCAAAAATACTTTGAATTGAATTTATCATAATCTTACAGAGAAAATGATTGGAGAATGACATTTAGCAAACTGGTGTTTCATAGAAACTTAGTGATATCAGTATTATGAATAGTGGTTCCAGGATAAAAGTGATGCTAAAGACCTATTTTGAAAGAGCTTTTGCTTTCTTCCAGTTTTTAACTCCCATGTTTGATCTGTAGATAGTGTCTCCCAAAGGAGATAATAGTTCTTTAGTCAATCTACTGACAGATTCTTACCAACTGTTGACTGATTACCCCCTGCTGTATGAGACTGCCAACAGTCTTTTCCTTTCATGTTGGCCTCTTAATTCCCATTTCTTCCCCTGTTCCTCTCCCCAGAGAAAGAAAAAGGTGAGTTGAAGAAGTAGAATGTTTCAGGCCTTGTATAATTTTGCATATATCTTCTCCTTGCTTGAATTGAATCTCTAATCCTGACTAATGAAGATATGCTTGGACTCACCTCTGTCTTTAATCAAGGAACTTTATTTTTGCTAGTCTTATTTATTTCAAACCCCAAAATCTTTCGTGACAAAGCAATTTGGGAATTGGTTCTCCAAAGCATCACATTTTATCTCATCTCTCTTCCCACCATAAATTTGGTATGTTTAAAATTATCCATATTTATTTTAAAAGATCAATGATATTTATAAGGGAAAAACTTTTTGAAGGGAAAATCATCTAAAAATAAATAATAAAGTTATATAAAGTGATAGTAAAAATATAGCAAAAATACTAATGAGGTTGTGTGTTGAGGCTGTCTGATATGGATGGTAGAGTTCTGCATTTGAATTTAGGGAGAAGAGTTCAAATCCTGACCCTGACAATTATGGATAAAGTGATGGATTAGGAATTTAAGAACCTGAGTTCAAATCCTCACTCTGCTCACAAATCCTCACTGTCCAATCTTGGGCAAGTCCCCTAATCTCTTTGGCACGCATCTGTTAAAATGAGGGATTTGGATAAAATTATCCACAAATTTGCTTGTATTTTAAATTTATGATACTATGATTTACGTGACTATAGACAAGTCACCTAACTTCTCTGACTTTTAAGAAACTCTCTAAGACTTGTTTATAAAAGGGTTGTGATTTGTCCAACCTGTGGAAGTAGATCCCCATTGAAAAATTATAAAATGTTATTGTCATTCAGTGATATGCTTTTTCTTACACACTCAAATAAATTAATTGGCATGTTAATTATGAATTATATACTGGATAGGAGATTGGATGAGAAACCTGCATTCTAGCTCTATTCCTCTCCCCCATCCCACCTTGTTATAGTAAATGACAGTAAGATTCAGTTTTTCCCCTTCAGTAAAATGAGGTGACAAAATTACCTGTCATGCCAATTTCACAGGGTTGTTGGGGAGAAGTGAATATGATCATGGGTTGTGAAAGTGTTTGTAAACCCTAAAAATTAATATTTTTGTAACACATGTCACTTTCACACAGCAGAAGGATTCGAATTTTCCTCTGAAGGAACGATGTATGAAATTCAATTCAATTCCATATATATATTTTATTAAATGCTACTAAATTTATGATAGGTTAAAAAAGACAAAGATGAAACAGTCACTGACCTCAAGTAGCTTATATTCTAAAGGCGAAGAGAACATTTAAAGATATGTAAATACATAGTTAAGACTTGATTTAAGGCAAAATTCCCCCTAACAGTTATATGGTCAATGGGTTGCCTCTGGAGGTGATGACTTCAACCTTATTTGAGGTCTTCGAGCAGAAACTGTTGTATCCTTTTGGGGATATGCAGTAGTGTTTAGAGCAGGTAGATAGAGGTCAAACAAATTCTTTAGCTCTGCACTCCCTTCAAATTATGAGATTCTATTGGATATTAGGTCTAATAGATATTAAAATCACAGTCTATATTTGCTGTATCCTTCCCAAGTCACAGAGACCTAGTCCGCAAGAAAAGTAGAGGAGAGAAGAGATTTAGAGTTAATTACAATAATTCCTTTAGTATTACAGAATTCAGGATTATCTAGTCAAACCCATAATCTTTGGGATTATGTAGATGGTGTTTGGAAAGAGAAGTTTTGAGTTTCTCACTTTTCATAAAATTGCAATTTAATTTAGTGTAGCTGTTATATATTCCAATGAAATTCTGTATTTGTAAACCAGTTTTAATATGTAATGTCCAGTAAAGGTTGTCCTGTGTTGTCTTTCAAGGGAAAAAATGATAGCTATAATCTCGGAAGGCTTTTTGAATGATTTGCTCTAAATCCTTTAAATAAACAGATTAAACTTCTATTTGAAATGAAAGTAGCTGTTTACTCATGTAAATACCATTTTCCCCCTGCTGTGTTTAAAGGCAAATAGATTAAAGGACTTTGAAAGTCTGAAGAGTCTTATGGGGTAGGGGAGTGTGTTAATTCTACTTCACTCCTTCCCCACATCCAGTCCACCCCTCCCTCCTGTACCTGATTCAGGCTACTTTTTGTTTTTAAAAGACACGAGAAAGAAATACTTTCTTTCTTAATCAGTGAGGTTTTGCAAGCAGGCAGTGGTATTACTGTTTCTATTTTAAAAAAGGGGAAAAAAAGGGTAATTCTCTCTCTTCCCCACCCCCTCCATCCCATTAAATCACAGCATGGGAAGGAATTGGCAACAGGCTCCCGGTAGAGGTATATAGACTTGCACATTGCAGTTCTTGCCAACATGTTTTTGTCACTTAGTGGGTTATTTGAAAGTATTGCTTTATAAATAAAAGGGCAATCCATCAATTGTTTTTTTTAATATGATGTTGGTGTTTATAACTGAAAATTACAGAATAGGTGATATTAATGAGCTGACATTTGAGGTCACTGTGAGGTGGTTGTTATGGTCTGCCCTGATGTGGAAGAGGAATGGAGATGGCCTAGACGCACAACTTTTAATAAAGGTCATTTTATAACTCTCTGAGGAGAAATGAATGCAGGGCTTTCCCCCCCTCCTCCTTCATAAAAACTGCTTGAAATACATTGAAGCCTGGTGCACTCTGATTTCTGGAAGCCACTTAGTTCATTCTGATATTGAAAAAAATGAAACAAAACAAAAATGGATTGTACTTAAACTTGTGGGGCTTTTTTTTTCAGTTCCCAGGAAAATCCTCCCGTGTGGGAACGACTCCCAGCTTGCTCATTGAACAGTCATGAAATTTTATGGAGGCTAGTACAGCTAGTGGGCCCCAGTTATCACAGGACTTTGGTGTTAATATAGTATGACCCAGGAGGAGTTTGAAACACTTTTGTAGACATTATCTAATCACTCTCCAGAGTAAGTCAGTTTTCATTTTACAGGTGAGAAAGTCTAGGATTAGATAAAACATTTTAAGTTCCTTCAGCAGAACCCTAGCATAACATGTAACAGTGTCCAGAATCCTGACTTTTAAAATGGAATTGCTTACTGGTGCCATATTCCAAGCTGGTATAGGCATCATTTTTTCCTCTAGAGAACTCCTGTTTCTTATCTCTGTCTTTCCTTGCAGGAAGCAGAGAATTCACCAAGTCCACGGTGCAAAAGTAGCTCTCAGATTTAATGGTAGACAAAGTTTTTTTATATGTCCAGAATTAAGTCAAGGCTTATTGACCATGAGTGATATAGCAAAAGAAAAAGGTAAAGCAAGAATGAAGGAAAGGAAGAAGGAAAGAGGACAGAAGAGAAGAGAAGAGAAGAGAAGAGAAGAGAAGAGAAGAGAAGAGAAGAGAAGAGAAGAGAAGAGAAGAGAAGAGAAGAGAAAGAAAGGAAGAAAGAAAGAAAGAAAGAAAGAAAGAAAGAAAGAAAGAAAGAAAGAAAGAAAGAAAAGAAGGAAGGAAGGAAGAAATAAAGAAAGAAAAACACCTGATTTGGATTTGAGGACCTGGGTTTCAGTCCTGAATCTGTCACTTCTTGTGCTCCATCCAACATTCTATATGATTATATGTCTCTCTCTTTCTATCCATACATCCAACTATCTATATATCTATCCATTCACCTATCCAGCTATCCAGCTATGCAGCTCTCTCTCTCTCTCTCTCTCTCTCTCTCTCTCTCTCTCTCTCTCTCTCTCTCTCTCTCTCTCTCTCTCTCTCCTACCCATCCATCTATCCAACTACCCATCCATTATCCATCTCTCTCTTTTCTATCATCTAATTTATCTATCTGTCTATATCTATCTATCATATGTCATCTCTTATATGGTGAGATTTCAGGACACAAGACTTGGAGTCAGGGAAGTTGAGTTAGAATTTTAGCCCTTCCATTTACCACATGTGAACTTGGCCAAATACTGTCACCCCTCTTTATCTTTCCTTATCTATAAAAATCTTTGGGTCTGGACTAGATTATTTTAACAGTTTCTTATAATTCTTAATTTTATGATCTTTGACTGCTATCACCAGGCAAACCAGCCCTGATCAGAATTGTGAATTGTATTATTTTCTTCAGCCATCTATTTCTACTTTCTTTTTCTTCTATCTTTTAGTCCCTCTATTCTCATACTTCTCTGCATGTTACAATTTGGGAGAGAGAGAAAAGACAATAAAATAATCCAGCTGAAGGGTCTAGAGATTTAATTTACTAACCCTTATAATAGTATTTAATCTTAAATCAAGACTGAAGATTAGTTTAATCCAAAAAAGTCCACTAATGGAGAGACTTTCAGATGTTAGTTTCTGACCAGTGGGGAAAATATTTGTCAAGGGAGGTCTTTCCGGAACTCTTCCTAAAAATCACTTCGAGCTTGAAGAGATATTAAAAATCATAGAGTTCTGTATTGCCATTTTACAGATATGGAAATAGAGTTTCAGAGTCCAATCTCCACCCAGCTGCCAAAATGATAGCATGGTTCTGAATAGATCACTCCCCCAGCTCCAGAAGCTTCAGCAACTATAGCCTCAAGACTCCTCTGTTTGGTATTTAAAGCTATTCATAATTTGAATCCAACCCTCCTCTCCAGATCGAATAAACATTATTTTTCCTCTCACATACTATATTCCAGTCAAAATGAACTACATGCTCTTCCTGTTTATATTTCATCTCTCAACTTCATGCTTCTGCATAGGCTATTCTTCATTGCATAGAGCACTTTCCCCTTTCCTCCTTTGCCTCTTGGTATTACCAGCCTCTAAGATTCAATTTAGGAGCCATTTTCTCCAAATTTCTCCTGGTTCTTCCATTTATATAAATAAAGGCCTAATAATAGGCCTCTCAAAATGGTTTTGTGTATGTGTGTGCATATGTATGCATATATACATTTATATGTTTACATATATAAACTCATACAAAATCTCCTTATTATTACATACTTTCCCTCAGTAGAACATATTCTGTGTACTTTTTGTCTTTGTGAACTCAAACCATAATTTGACACATAGTTGCCTATACTAGCCCAGCAACCAGCATAAGGAAAAAGAAAAAATCCAAGTCATTCATGATTTTCTAGTTTCTTGGTGAAGCTTCATGGGGAGCCTGACTGTTGTAGTTAGATTCTTGACTTTTAGTTACTTGGGAACTTCATGACTTATTCCACCCCCTTCCCTCCTCTCCCCACTCTGGTCATACTGGTCTCCATAAGCCAGGTAGGGCATTTGGAAAGAATGATAGTCAATTTATACTGAAATATTTAAGGTAGCAGTTGACAGGTTTGCTTTATCTGAAATATTGACTCTCTCGCTGCATTGCATTGCTACTTAATTTATGGGTAAGATGAGTTTCCAGAACCTAGTATCTCATTGGAAGGATTTACTCTCTTCCTGGGTCAGTCTTATCTTATACCTACCTTCCCCACAATGACTTCCTTTATTAAAAGATGTACTGTAGAGAAAAAAAAATCAAATAAAATTGAGTTGCCCAAGATAACACAGCTGAAGCAGGATGCAATCCATGATCTTCCTATACCGAATCTAATCCCTATCCACTGTCCCATAGTGCTCTCAAATCCTACCTCACAAATGATTACTTGCTCCAACTCAGGAAAGGTGATTCCCCCCAATAGACACAGGGAAGGGAAAAATAGACCAAAAGAGAGGAACCTAAATAAAATAAGAGAGTAATGGAAGAGAAAGAAAAACAAATTAAAAGAAAACAAGAAGAGGGAGGCAAAAAAGAGGATAGAAAGAGAAAAAAGAAAGAGGTGTAGAGTATATGGTAGGAAGGCAGAGCTCCCCCTGCCAAGTGAGATATTTCTTATTGTCCACTATGCTTATAAGCTACCCTTCCTAGAATAAATGTCAGTTATTTTCTGAAGGGTCATAAAATTTTTTGAAAACTAATGCTGAGCAAGACAGTTTCCTTCCTCCCTCCCTCAGCTATAAATACATATCAATATATGGATAGAGATCTATTTTTCCACTCCAGCTTTTTAATCACTAACAACATTAGTTCATGTAAGTTTATACGCAAACACTTCCTATATGAATCAGTGTAACTAACTCTTTGCTTTCAAAATCTTTAGATCCCAGAGGAGCATCACAAATCCACATACTGTTCCCAAGTGTTAGCTTTTGCATTTGGGTTTCCGATTGAGCCAACAGATGTGAAGAAAAAAAGAAAAAAAAAGTCCAGCACAGCCTGATAGGTCCCTCATGATAGCACATGTGCAAATGCTAGAGATCACAAATCATCTGAGCAAATTTAGCCATAATTCATCTTATTCCCCTCTCTCTACTGGCATCAGATGTCTGGGAGAGATTGACTGGAAGACTGAGCTAGCTGGGTAGGGGGCAAGGGACGGATGAGGTTGAGAGAAAGCTTTATCATCAAATGCCCTTGACTTTCCTTCACTAACAAATTGTGGGGACACATTTCTCCTGCATAGAATTAGGTTATCATTAAAAGTTTATTGAGAGATAAGAAGTTGGGGTTTATAATCCTAATTAATGTCTATTGAGGATATAAAATAGTTTCCCCCAGTGAGAAAAAAAAATGCCTATTTTCCATCTCCATTTAAAATAGTAAAATAAAAGGGTTTCAAAAGGGTGGGTAAAAGGTTCACAAATTTCTCAGACATCAAATAGCTCTGAAAAATGTCAACAACATCAGTGTAAAAGTAATAAAAAATATGGCACAGATTTAACACTTGTATTTAAAGGAAATATAAAAGGAAAAAGAGAAGCATATGGAAAAGCATGTTTGGGGTTTGAGCAAACTAGTTCCACATATTTTAAAAAGGAACTGTCTACAAAGCTGCCTAGAGTTAAATGTTATAGATGGGATGGGATGGGATGACTATCTTTAATTGAATAAAAATTTGATGTTTTTTAAAGTTGCTAGGTGGCATGGTGAAGAGAGCACTGGACCTAGAAAGAGGAAAAAACTTCAAATCCTGCCTTAGACACTTATTAGCTATGTGACAAATCATTTAATTGCTGTCTTCCTTAGTTTCCCAGTTCATTAAATAGGAGTGATAAGAACACTTACCCCTCATGTTTGTTAAGGATAAAATGAAATAATGTTTGCAAAGCATTTTGCAAACCTCAAAGTCCCAAATAAATGCTAAAAAAAAGCCTCCTGTAAAATTTTGACTTCAGCTAATTCACTGCACTGCTCCCAAAATAAGGGGATATAAAATTTTAATCTTTTTACTACTGGATTCTATGAAACAGATATCAATGTGGAATTAAGAACTAGGCCTTTCTTTTCACTTCTGCCTCTTAGCCTCCTTGGCTTTCTTTAAGAGAACTCAACTACCAAATCTCACTAGATGCTAATGTGTCCCCAGAGATGACCTCTTGTCTATTCTGCATAGACCTTGATTGTATATAGTTATTTTGCATTTTGTTTCCTTCATAAGAGGTTCTAGATGGAAGGGACCATGTTTTTGCCTTTCTTTGTATCTCCAGTGCTTTGTTCAGTGCCTGTCATGTAACAAATGTTTCAATAAATGTTCACTAAATGAGTGATAGTAGTATCAGTGCATGGAAGAAATAGGGCTGTTCCTTGTAGAATTCAAAAATCTTCCCCATCTGATTCTAGTCTGCCAGGTGAAAACTTGTGGGAAGCTGACTTCTGGCCATGTGTGATGGAGAGACTTATACTTAGTAATGATGAAGAGCAGCCAAATAGTTGCTAAGCCAGAAGAATTAATGGCTCTAAGACTTGGAATGGGAAATGAAGAATTCCCCAAACTGGCTGTTGAGGCAGAACAGAAGGGATAACCTGCTCCTTCATCTCTATTTTGTGTGAGTAAGTTGGAGATGTCTCCATAAAGCAAGTGAGAGTAAGAGCAGATAATATCAATTTTCTACCTGGCCCTGGTAACCAGGAAGACTTGTCCACCTCTTTGCAAATCTTAGAACTCAAATCTTGAGAGAGAAGTTTCCAAGTTTCTGGAAAGTCTTGTGATCATGGAGGACTGTGAGGTGGGAACTTGTGTGCAGTGCAGAACAGTGGTTACTGAAGGTGAGGACTAGTGTCTGCATCAGAAGAAAAGTATAGATGTGCTTGGTTTAAATGTTTTAATGGTCAGGTGGTGAAATGGGAATAGTTGAGCCTACTCACCTAATTCTTGGGGAACAACTTGAAATAATCCTGACTCAGCTTATTTGCCAATAAGGAAAGAAGGATGAAAGGGATTGATTGTTGAGAGGTAGTTAGGAGACAGTGGTGGAAATGTTGATTTTGGAGTTAGAAAGTTGTGGGTTCAAATTTTGCTTCAGAACTTAATATAAACCTGGGTAAGTCATTTAACCTTTATCTGTCTCTATTTCTCCATTCATGAAATGGAGATAATAATAGCATCTACTTTGAAGAATTTTGTGAGGATCAAATGAAATAATGTATATAAAGTACTTTATATCTCAGTGTTATAAATATTGTTGTTATAAGTATTCTATTTTTCTAATTTCTCTCAGCCCATGTCAATAGCTCTGCTGGTTCAGCAGCCCACTTGGGTACTCTTCATCATCATTCAGTATTAACCCCTCAGCCAAATATGACTAGATTTTGGCTCCCCTCTAGTTTACATATGATAGACTTAAATCAGATAGGGAATATTTGTTCCTGCTCCATGGAAATGGCTACTTCAGGCTACTCAATACAAGTCTAGAAACCAACTTAGAGATTATCTGTTCTAGAAGTTCTTAATATGGAATCCAGGTATCTCTAAGGGGTCTGTGGATATTCAGGAGGTCTATGGTATGTGTGTGTGTGTGTGTGTGTATCTTTCACATTTAACATATTCTCATATTGTTGTGGAAGAAGAATAAAAACAAAAAGCAAAAAGGAACATGAACAAGAAAAAACATAAAATCACTTTGGTCTACATTCCATAGTTTTTATTCTGGTTGTGGATGGTATTTTCCAACACAAGCCTTTTAGAATTGTCCTTGTTCACTGTGTTGCTGAGAAGAGCTAATTCTATCAATGTTGATCATCACACAATGTTGCTGTTAATGTACACAATGTTTTAGTTTTGTTCACTTTATAAATCTTTATTTCAATATGATTAATAATTATAATCTTATAATTTAAAAACATTTTTCTGATAGAAAGGTTTACCTATGGTCCACAGTTTCAGCCTTTCTAAAGTAGTTGTTAACAGCAACAAAGAAAAAACTTCCTGATCTGGTTCCATCTTCATCATAAGGAAATGGGAGGCCCAGAAATGTTAGGTAATTTGCTGATGGGCAAACTGGTAGAACGTGGCAAGGCTGGAATTTAAATTCAGATTTTTGATCTTAAATCCAATTATTATTAAAAATGCAGATATTAGGAATTAATCATACTGGAGTCTTCATAGTTTATGGTTAAGGAGTTAATCCTTAGGAACTACAAATTCATGTAATATCTAGGGTTTCAGAAACTAAATACGTTTAGGTGGGAGCCACAAACAAATATTTCTCATAGCAAATTTGTTTTCAATATAGATTTATTTATCAAATTGTAATGGGCATTCTTTGGTTTCAGGTTTTAAAGATTTGCCAACATGCTTCAAAGAGAAGACTATTTAACTGAAATAAAATTGTCATGCAACGGGGGACTCCTGAATGTTTTCATCTCAGTGATGCAATTATAATCTACAGGTGGAATGTTATTTTTGCTTGTTGATATTTTGATTGATTTATGATCTCATCCATGTTGGTATTCCCTCCATCATGGCTCTCCACTATGCTACACAGATTCCAGAATGGAACAGGAAGAAACATCCAAATGTTCTGTCTCTCAGCTTGTCTCTGATCTTAGACTCAACATCCCCTAAGGTGTTTGCATTTTTCTTCTTCCTTAAGACTTTCTGGTTTGCCTTTCCTACCCCCTCCCCAAAACGACTGACAACTTATTCTTTCAATTTATTTGAATTTCGGTGACTCTAGCCTTTGCAATGTATTTGGTCATAATAAATGCCTGTGTCCAGACTTGGGAGTGCTCTTGGTTTTCCAACCACAACTTGAAAAGGTGCTGGGGAGACAAGGTGGTGGGGGTCAGTGAGTTAATACACCTTCCACCTCTGGAGAATTAGGTTATAAACTGAACAAGAATCAGGGAAATATGAATTGGGTACCTTCATCCAAGTAAACACTGGACATTTATCCACAACACGAAACCACCATACTATTCAGAAACATTGGCAGAAGCTACTAGAGAGCAACCCAAAAGGAGAATAACAGGCCAAAACTGAGGTGCACAAGCAAAGCTGTGTGAGGACATACTTGCAGAGAATTTTTTTTCTTTTTGCACTCAGCCTGGCTCAGCCCACCATGTGGGCTCCCAAGCTTGTTTTCATGCGTACCAGATTTACAAAAACAAAACTGAATTGGAAGTGATAACTCTATTCCACTGTGCCAACTAGGATCTGCACATTAATCATTGACTAGTTCCATTACTTAGCTAATGTATCATGGGCAGCTCCACATTTGTGTATCTGTAGAGAGCTTTATTTTCCCCCTACATTGACCAAAAATAAAAAGACACATTAATTTTTATTACTAAACGTGTTCTTCAGGGCTGTTCACAGCCTGGGAATCCAGCATGCAAATTTCAGGCCCTAGAAAGCAGTTAAACTGATTTACCAATAAAAGGTTTAGAAAGTCCTTAAAAATTCAACCCTGGCAGGCTTTTCAAACAGAAATAAAATGGCTTTGTTTTCTCACTTTAGTTTGAATATTTAGGAAAATAAATTCTTTTGGTTAGACAGACCATATGCTACTTACTCCCAGGGGCACAGCCAGCCCTCAGCAAAATTCCAAAGTCTATGAAGTATGTCATTGGCATTCCCACCCTTTCAGGGTACTTTCCTGGTCCTCTACAGTGGCTCCTACCCTCTTTAGGTGCCCAATAACCCTTCCCAAGGACTTGTTACATTCTTGATGTACCAGTGATGCACTTAAAAACAATCATATATTCATTGATCTTTTATCTCTTGCTCTCATTACATGGTTGTGTCATCTCCTTTTCCTATCAAGGTTGATGTTTTTTACACTACTTCTTGTGCATAATTCATTACTGGTAATTGATTTCAGGTTTCTTATTCCTACCATATGCCTCTCATTGGCTATTGTCTATAGGATCACCTCTCATTTTTATTTTGCAGAGATTATGATATTTCTTGATTTAAAACCATATAGGTGCATCAGAATACTATTGGTATTCAAAAGATTATGTGCAAACAATGTGAGAACTTCGAAATGAAATCCAGCCCATTTTAAGAATTATTTATTTCTGGGCTGAGATAATTGTTCATCTATGCTTTCTCTCTCTCTCTCTCTCTCTCTCTGTCTCTTTATACACACACACACATATCTTGGATGGACTCTACAGAAATATATTTATATATATGTATATATGCTAATGGACTAATTTTATGGCCTGCCCATCATAATCTTGATAACATACATTTTCAATCTGTTTTTCCTGTATATATTGTTGGTTTGATCCCTTGAGAAATCTTGGATCTCTCTGAGAAGGTTTAGACATATCCTTGAACTTGATACAATCATCAGAGTTAATTCACAAATACGATGCTCTGAAGGGCCATATCAAATACAAAAAATACCTCCTAAATCTGGATTCTTAACAGCAACCAACCTCTGGTAAACATGCATCTCCCTGTTTTTGTGCCTAGAAGATCATCAGACAAAGTTTTCTCTGTGGTAATATCTGTCCAGTATCTTTTGTGAGCGTTATACATGCAAGAAAGACAACTTTTAGAGAGAATGACTTTAGGGTTTCTTTAGGTTTTATTCTGAGTAGATTTTTCTTTCTTTTTTCAAATAAGCATTAAGTTACATGATCAACAGGTATTTATTAAATACTTTCTATTTTCTAGGTTCTGGGAAAATGAATACAAAAGAAAGCACTTTCCCTAAAGGAGTTTACATTTAAGTAATTGCAATAAATAAGCAAAAAAGAATCAGTGAAATCTTGCATTTTCTTTACTTTTTAGTCAATTAAATGACTTTCTATCATAGAAAAGCATCTATTAAAATGTCATATTTCTTGATTGTATATCTTGAGTAGCCATATGGATAAAGGAACTATTTATGACTGCTTGGTTACCCTTTAAAAAACAATACCTATCCATTAATATATTTATATATTGCCCTCTTGCAGAGATTTTGAAAAATTATCCTTGATGCTTTCAAGTGTGTCACTTCCAGCAGAAATGAATTTTCTATGTATTTGGTCTGGACCAGTGACTCTTCCAGCACCATCTTCTTAAGTATTCTTTCTATTTTCTTCAAATTGAACATTGGGGACTGAATTGTTAGAATCCATTTATAATTTTTTTTTCCTCTTTTTCAAAGATGGAAATAGCTTGGTATAAAAATACTGGCAGGTTTGTTTCACTTTTGTTGGCTGATCTCATTTCATCTTTAATTCTGTAATATCTGAGTCTCATGACAAGCTTTGAGCTGATTGTGTTTTCCTCTAATATCCTAATGTTTCATAAAATGATATGGTTTATATTCTTCCACTAGTCTTCTCCATATTATCTTTTAAATGTATTAATGTTCTAAATTCTTGTTACCTTAGTTTTCATATCTTTCCATTTGGCAAAGAGATGAACATTTGTTGGTTTAAGTACTTTCTGGTATCATTTGGCCTCCTTGTTGTAGGGCTGGCCTCACATTGGATATAATTTTGTAAGAAATTAAGATAGTCCACATCAATGAGTTGTAAATGCATAATGATTATAAATTACTGAAATGCAATTCACTTAAGAGTTATGGAAAATAATCTCAAATAAATGATTTTCTCAGTTAAAGTTATTTTCTGGAATAAAATCTATAGTTTTGGTGGTAAAGAGAATACTAGTGAGGATATTCTGTGTACTCCTGGATGCTGGAACACATTCTACAATTTCAAGAAAGGTAATGGACTAGGATTTAAAATGTTGGGTTTGTTCTCCTGACTGTTTCACTAATTATTTGGATGAAGTTAAGGAAGACAGTAAAACTCTTGGGGTCTCAGGGTCTTTGTTTCTTCATCTAACCCTTCAAAAAGGTTAGATTAATTGATCTCATATTAAAATGTAACATTTTTGGTGGGAAGGGACTTTTTTTTTTGCCTCTTTCTTTGTATCTCCAGAACTTAACACAGTTCCTAAAACACAATAGACACAATAAATGCTTCTTTACAGGTTGATGAATGCTAGTTACTAATCATAAAGAACTTAACTCTAATTTTAATGATAATGATGCCTCTGGGTCAGACCTTGAACTGTCTCTCTATTCATAGCCCTCTTTGTTTTGGTTGCTCAGCATCACAGTTGATAATATACAATGTATAATATAAACTCCTCAAGGCCAGAGATATTTTATTTTGTTTTTGCAGCACCTACTGATAGTATGTTTAAATCACCTAATCTGTGCTTTATAAAAATCCATATTGAGTTTCATTTAATTTTTAAATCAAAGAATCACTTTGATTCTTGGCAGGTTATTTATGAGATAGTCTTATCATTGCAATTTTTAAAATTTGTGGACTTGTGTCTTCATTCATCTAAACTCAACCCAGGAATTTGTATGGAGAGGCCACATTCAGGCCTTAGCCACCTGATTATTAATTAGCTCTGGTTTTAGTTCTAATACCTTAACCACTTGAGACTATAACAATAAATTAAAAGACCCTAGTCTAAGTTTGAAAGATGAATAGTTAAACAAGACAGACAGTTTGTATGCTAAGCAAGAGATGTGGGAGGAGATCATCAATAATTTATTAAACAAATTGAAAAGGGATTCATTTCAGATTATGGAGCAAGTTTAGAATTCTAGCTGAGTCTTCCTCAGAAGAGTGTCCTGGTGTGGGGGAAGGAGGAGTTTTCTTCAAGCTTGGTCATGTAACCTTTTCTCTCACTTTTGACCAGAGGTAGACATTGGCTGTTTTGAAGGGTCTGGAACATGTTGAATTTTCCACAGTATTCTGGCAATCATACTTTCAGGATAGTAATCACTCCAATAAAACTGAAAGATCTAAAAACAGCAGAGCAAAATACCTAAGATCATGTCTTCCTATCCCAAGTTAGTAGGGCTCAACTTTAACATAAATTTCAAAGTCAAGAAAGTCATCAACAAAATATCTTGACACAAACTCAGAAGACAAAAATGGAAAGAGTTATGAGCAAAGCTTTAAAGAAAAACAAAAATATGGAGGTGGTATAGTGGCAGAATACGGGGGTTTAAGTCAAATAATTTTCCTGAGATTAAATCTGGCCTCAGACACCTATTAACTCTATGACCCTGGGCAAATCACTTCATCTTGTTTGCCTCCTTATTCATCTATGAAATGAGCTGGGGAAGGAAATGGCAAATCACTCTAAGTATCTTTGCCAAGAAAACCTCAAATGGGGTCACAAAAAAAATTGAACATGACTGAAATGATCAAACAATGGCAACAAAGGAAAACAAATGCTAATTGAACATAAACCCAATGAGAATTCCTGGAAGGATTAAAGAAAGAGGGACAGAGGGAATAAGTGACAGAGGGAAAAAAATGTGGAAAATGAGAGTCATAAAAGGAAATTTTGGAAAGAATTAATGGCTTGGTAAAAGAGGCACAAAAATTTACTAAAAAAATGAATTGCTTAAAAAAAGCAGAATTACAAAATGGAAAAAGAGGTACAAAGTTCATTGAAAAAAATATTTTCTTCAGCATTAGAATTGGGAGGGGACAGAGCCAAGATAGTCAGGAAAAAGCAGGGACTTTGCCTGAGTGTGTCCAAATTCCTCTCCAAACAAATTTAAGTAACACCTCAAAATTAATTCTGGAGTAGCTAAAATCAGAAAAGAACAAGGTAAAACAATTTTTCAGTCTAAAACAAGTTAGAAGATGATAGGAAAGTTATGTCACACCTGGTGGGAGTGGAGTACAATCCAGTAGAAATTGGGGTGACTGATTCAATAATAGCAGGGGTAGTTTCTAAAGCTCTCAGCCCACAGATGGTAATGGGGTTGGACAACTGGTCAGAAAAAGATTGCAGATATTCCTTTCTGATACTGTTTGCAGGACTTTGTTGTCCCTTGTGTGGATCTAGGTTGTGGCACTTGGTCACAAAGCCAGGGAAAGGAAGAGTGTTAGCATATCAGATCTTGTAGCCACAAAGGAGTAGGGATAGGGATCCTGATCATAGTTTTAGGCAGAAAAAAGCACATGTGGTCACTCACAGATCAGAACACAGACAAGGAGAATAATAAGTATAACTCTCCTTAGAACTTACCACCTTGGGAGAAATGAAAAGTTACAACCCCCCCTCCCCCTGAATTAGTTCAGAAAATATCTGTACAAAAAATCCTGAAGCTTGGAATAGTGCCCCATTCACCACAAGAGCAAAGCTCAGCTTTAACTTCTAGTTAAAAGCCAAGAAATGGACTGGAAGAATGAGCAAGCAGCAACAAAGAATCACCATAGAAAGTTATTTGGTAACCTGGAAAAGCAAAATACAATCTCAGAGAAAAAACAATAAAGTCAAAACTGCCACATCCAAAACCTCAAAGAAAAATGAAAATTGGTCTCAGTCCCAAAAAAAGATTCCTGGAAGAGCTCAAAAAAGGATTTTAAATCTCAAATGAGAAAAGTAGAGGGAAAATTTAGGATAAAAAATAAGAGTGGGTTCTGGCCAAGATAGTAGAGAGAATCAGGCACTGTTTTAAGTTCTCCTGACTTTCTCTCATAAGTTAACAGATTTTGGAATCACAGAACACAAAGAAGAACCAAGGAGAAGAACATCTACCAAACAGAGAGCAGAGACCCAGAGTGTAGTGTGTGTGAGTGTGGAGGGGTGGGGTAGGGTGAGTTGGTTTGGAAGACCCAGGCTGGGAAATCCTGGGTTTCCATTTGAGTCTTCTCTCCCCCCCCCCCCCATTCCTATGGGTTAACATATTTGCTCCAGAGCAAACAGACCACCTCTGGTTTTGCACCTTGTCCTGAGGTTCTGGTATGGTCAGCAGACCTTCCCCAGCATTGATTGTGTACTAAGTAGATGAACTATCTAGCCTAAGGGCCCAGCCCAGATTCTGCTCTTCCCTCCCACCCTCCAGGTCTAGGGAGTAGACAAAGCAAAGAAAGCTTCTGACATTTCCTATAGGCCAATCCACTGAATAACTCTTGAAATGGATAAAGCCTCTGGGGATCTTAACACAGAAGATTTGTGAACCTCCACCAGCACAAGTCCTGAGGAAAGGACCCAACATGAAGAAAGGCTAGTGCTAAGGTGGTGTCCATTGAATGTTTCCTTGAAGACAAGGATCCTAACTCAGAGAGGACTAGAGCTTCAGAGGAGAATACGAATTAGTCTCCAGCCCAGAAAGACTTCTTGGAAAAGATAAGGAAGGAGTTTAAAAATCAAATGGGGGGGGGGGGTGCAGCTAGGTGGCACAGTGGATAGAGCACCAGCCCTGGAGTCAGGAGGACCTGAGTTCAAATTCAACCTCAGACACTTAATAATTGCCAAGCTGTGTGACCTTGGGCAAGTCGCTTAACCCCATTACTCCTTAAGTAAAATTCTAAGAAAAATCAAATAGAAAAATTGGGAAAAGAAATGCAAGAGAAAATTAATATCATACAAGAAAACAAATCCTTTGAAAATACAATTAAACAAGTGCAAAAAGAAAATAATTCTCTCTAAAACACAATTGGGCCAGTGGAAAACTCCTTCAAAAATGGGATTGACCAATTGGAAAAGGATATGCAAAAGTTAAATGAAGAAACCATTTCTCTAAAAAAATGATTGGAATCTGGGAAAACTAATGGTTTCACGAGACACCAAGAATCTATTAAACAAAATCAAAAAAATTAAAAGAAGAAAGAGTAAAATACCTCATTGGCAAAGCAACAGACCTGGAAAATAGATCCAGAAGAGACAATTGAAAAGAAAATAGCTTGAACTCCATACTTCAGGATATAATGAAGGAGAACTGCTCTGATATCCTGAAACAAGAGGGCAAAATAAGCATTGAAAGAATACATCAGTTCCCCTCCTGAATGGAATTCCAAAATGAAAACACCAAAGAATACTGTGGCCAAACTCTAGAATTATCAGGTAAAGAAAATAATCCTGGAAGGGGCCAGAAAGCAGCAATTCAAATACCAAACAACCACAGTCAGGATTTTATTGGACCTGGCTGCATCAACATTAAGGCATCAAAGGGCCTGGAATATGATATTCTGGAGAAAAAGGTAGTGTGGATTGCTGCCAAGAATTCACTTATCCAGTAAAACTAAGCCTTCTCCTCCAGGGCAAAAGATAGTCATTTGACAAAATAAGAGGCTTTCAATTTTTCCTCATGAAAAGACCAAAGCTAAACAGAAAATTCGGTCTTCAAACAGGAGACTCAAGAAATACATGAAAAGGTAAAAGGGGAAAAAAACTATTATTCAATAAGATGAATCTGGCTATATTTCCAACTGACAGAAAGGTTCTTATAACCCTGAGAATTGTAAATGTAATAGAGGGAATTTATTTAGCCAGAAGCCATGGAAAGAAAATTTTAGACCAATTTCCCTAATGAAAATGGATGCAAAAACTTAAATAAAATATTAACAAAGTGATTACAGTACTAGGATAATACACGTATGACCAAGAAGGACTTATTCCACAAATATAGGGTTGGTTCAGTAATAGGAAATACTGTCAGTAGAATTGACTAGATCAGTAACAAACCTAACAAAAATCATATGATCATTTCAAAAGATGCTGAAAAAGTCCTTGACAAAAATATAGCACCTGCCAAGGCAAAATTAGAATTTTTACTCTCCGAAAACATCTGTAAAACACTTTGCACACAAATAAAATCTTATCTAAATAATCGTGCAAATATTAATTGTTCATGGACAGGGTGAGTTAATATAATAAAAATGACAATTCTACCTAAATTAAACTATTTATTTGGTGCCATACCAATCAAACTTCCAATAAATTGCTTTAATGAGCTGGGAAAAAATTGTAATTAAATTCATATGGAGAAACAAAAAGTCAAGAATATCAAGGGATTTAATGGAAAAAATGCAAAAGAAGGTGGTTAAGCCTTACCAGGCTAGATACTAAAATTATATTATAAAGAATCAGTCATTAAAACTGTCTGGTACTGACTAAGAAATAGAGTAGTGGAGTAGTGTAATGAATCAAGTGCAAAAGAAACAGCAGGGAATGATTATAGTAAACCTTTGTTTGATAAACCCAAAGAGTCCAGCTTCTGGGATAAGAACTCTCTTCAATAAAACTTCTGGTAAAACTGGAAAATAGTATGGCAGAAATCAGCATTAGACCAACTTCTCATACCCTATACAAAATGGGTGCAGGATTTTAGCATAAAAAAAAATATTATAAACAAATTAGGAAAGCAAGAAATACTTTACCTGTTAGGTCTATGGAAAGGAGAGCAGTTTATGACCAACAAAGAGATAGAGAACATTGTAAAAAAAAACTGGATAATTTTGAATACATTAAATTAAGAAGCTTTTGAATAAACAAAACTACTCTAGCAAAGATTAAAAGAAATGTAGTAGAGGGGGGCAGCTGGGTTGCACAGTGAATAGAGCACTGGCCCTGGAGCCAGGAGGACCTGAGTTCAAATTCAACCTCAGATACTTAATAATTGCCTAGCTGTGTGATCTTGGGCAAGTCATTTAACCCCCTTGCTTTGCAAAAACAAAACCAAACAAAAAGAATGTAGCAAATTGGGGAAAAATTTTTACAACTAGTGATTCTGAAACAGGACTCATTTCTAAAATATATAGAGAACTTATTCAAATTTCTTTTTTCAATTTTTTTTGCAAGGCAATGGGGTTAAGTGACTTGCCCAAGGTCATAGAGCTATGTAGATTTGAGTTCACATTTGAACTCAGGTCCTCCTGACTCCAGGGCCAGTACTCTATTCACTGCACCACCTAGCTGTCCTGAATTGATTCAGATTTATAAAAAAAAAACTCAAGCCATTCCACAATTAACAAATGGTCAAAGGATATGCAAAGGCAATTTTCAGATGAGGAAATCAAAGCTACCTATAGTCATATGAAAAATTGTTCTAAACCATTGTTGATTAGAGAAATGCAAATAAACCATCTCTGAGGTACCACCTCACACCTTTCAGATTGGCCGATACGACCAGAAAGAATAATAATCAATACTGGAGGAGATGTGGGAAATCTGGGACACAAATGCATTGTTGGTAAAGTTTTGAACTGATCCAACCTTTCTGGTGAACAATCTGAAATTATGCCCAAAGAACAATAAAAATATTCATACCCTTTGATTCAGTAATGCCACTACTGGTCTGGATCCTGAAGAGACCATGAAAAAGGGTTAAAACCTCACATGTACAAAAATATTTGTAGTGGCAAAGAATCGGAAATCAAGGAAATGTCATCAATTAGGGAATGGCTGAGCAAACTGTTGTATATGTATGTGATGGAACACTATTGTTCTATTACAAATCAGGAGGGATGGAATTTCAAAGAAGTCTTGGAAAACCTTGCTTTAATTGATGCTGAGTGAGAAGAGTAGAACCAGAAGAACACTGCAGATCCTAACAACAACATGCAGTGATGATTAACCTTGATGGACTTGCTCACCTCATCAGTGCAAAAATCAGGGAAAATTTTAAGGGATCTGTTATGGAAAATACCTTTTGTATCCAGAGAAAGAACTGTGGAGTTTAAATTAAGACCAAAAATTATCTTCACTTTTTAAAAAATAGTTGTCTTTTGTATTACATAATTTTGCTATCTCTAATAGTTTCACTTTTCCTAATTGGATATTTTTTTTTCTTTCAACACATTCAATTTTGATCTATGCATATCATGGAAACAAATGTTAAAACTATCAGACTGCCTTCTGTTGGGGGAGGGGGAAGAGGGAGGGAGGGGGAAATTGTAAAATTCAAAACTTTGCAAAAAAATGGTAGAAACTACTATTATATAGAATTGGAAAACAACATTTCTATTTAAAAAATAGGAGTGATGCAAGAAAATCATGAAAAATACGGTAAACAATTTGGGAAAGGAACAGAATAAGGCCAAAGGGAAATATATATATCTATATCTATATCTATATCTATATCTATATCTATATCTATATCTATATCTATATATATATATATATAAATTTCCTGAAGAGAAGAATGATTTAAAAAGAAGTAGCCACATAGAAAAATGTCTAGAGTTGGATACAAAATTTGACACTCACACAAATGACCCATGAAAAATATAAGAAGGTAAACATGAAAGAAAAATCAGAAAAAAATTAATAAGGCTAAACCATTTATTTTCCTATATGGGAAAACCTACATGAAATAATGAAGAGCATAATTAGCAAGACCTAGAGAACATTGTATGTTGTAAAAACAATATTTTTTTTATGAACAACCTTGAAGTACTAAGTCATTTTGACTATTATAAATATACAAATTAATTATATAAGACCTATGAAGGAAGACACTAGCTACATCAAGAGGAAAAGAATTGATAAAAAGAAGTTTATATAGAATAGTTTTATACACACACACACACACACACACACACACACACTTTTGGGTTTGATGGTAATGATCTTTAAGATGGGGAAGGGAAGAAAATAAAGGAAAAAAGAAATTTATATGATGATTATTTAAAACAAATAGTAAGTTGTACATAATAGATTTGCAGTTTCATGTGCAATGATCTTTTAAAAATGTTATGAAAATGCTTGTTGTATTTTATAAATTAAAAAAAAAAGACAGGGGTAGTAATCAAGATCTCAGTCTAAACAAAAGCCAAATTAGACAATGAAAAGAAATAATCTTATTTTTTTTGCAAGACAATGGGGTTAAGTGACTTGCAGAAGGTCACACAGCTAAGCAGTTATTAAGTTTCTGAAATAGATTTGAACTCAGGTCCTCCTGATTCCAAGGCAGATGAACTATCCACTGTACCATCTAGCTGCCCCAAATAATCTTATTTTTTACTAAAATAAATTTTACTAAATAAATTTATAATCAATTGTACCTGTTATAAAGATAGCTAATCAATTAAGTAATTTTGCTAATTAAAATATATGCAGTAAATAGCAGTGTCTGAATTCTGAAAAGCACAAATAAAACCAATGCATCCAAAATCAGAAGGAAAGCAGGGAAATGGAAAATCATTTTTAATAGTAACTTTCTCCAAAAAAGGCTGTGTTTCTCAAATGTATAGTGAATTGTGTCAAATTTATAATAATCAGAGCCAATCCCCAGTTGATAAATGGTCAAAGGATATGAAAAGGCAGTTTTCAGAACTAGAAATCAAACCTATCTATAATTATGTTCAAAAATGGTCTAATTCACTAACAGAGAAATGAAAATTAACATGATCCTGTGATAATCCCTCACATTTATCAGATTGATGATGATGATGATGATGATGATGATGATGATGATGATGATGCTTGTCCTTCATTCTCAAAGAAGACATGACAACAGGGAGGTGATGCTATGACAAGCACATGAATTGGATTTGAGTGAAGGGTGCTGGACTAAGTCAACAGTCTCACTTTCTTCTCAGAACCAGCTGAGTCCAGCAACTAGATTTGAATCAAGATGACTGGAGATATGATCCTGGATGTGAGGCAATTTGGGTTAAGTAACTTGTCCAAGGTCACACAGGACTATTAAGTGTCAAAAGTTGAGGTCGGATTCAAGCTCAGGTCTTCCTGACTCTAAGACCAGTGCTGTGTACTACCTAGCTGCCTTTATCAAATTGATCAAAATGACAAAAGAGGCCAGAGGATGGAGCAAATGCTGGGAGGGGGTGTGGACACAAAAAGAGGAATGCATTGTTTGTGGACTTGTGAACTAGTTTAACTATTCAGGAGAACAATTTGGAACTATGCCCAGAGGGGTTAAAACTGTGCATACCCTTTGATTTAGCAATACTATTACTGGATCTGTATCCCAAATAAATGAAAGAAAAAGGAAAAAGATTTAAATGTACAAAAATATTTATAGTACCTTTAAGTGATGGCAAAGAGCTGGAAATTGAAAGTCTATCTGGGGAATGGCTGAACAAGTTGTAATATATAATTGTGATGGAATACTATTATGACACAAATGACAAGCAGGTTGGTTTCAGGAAAACTGGGGAAGACTTTTATGAAATGTTGCAAAGTGAATTGGGCAGAACTGGGAAACTAACAATAACTGCAAAGTTGGTAAGTATGATCAATTATGGAAGATTTGGTTACACTGATCATGACAATGATCCAAGACATTCTAAAGGATTTATGATGAAAAATGCTATCTACATCCAGAGAGAGGACTGTTGAAATCTGGATGTAAATTGAAGTTTCATTTTAAATTTTTTTCCAGTATGGCTAATGGAAATATGCTTTGCATAATTTCACATGTATGATATATTGCTTGCTTTCTCAATGAATGGGGAAGAGCTTGGAGAGAGGGTGAGAATTTGAAATAAAAAAAATGAATGCTATAAATAAATAATAAAAAATTAAAAGAATCTTATAAGCTCCGGACATTTGACTTTGCAAAGAATATCTACCACAGTATGATTAGCATTTCTTTACCTTTCCAACAATATTTTATTCCATTCTCTTCCATGTACTTTATTCTTTACCCAAATTTTATTCCTTCCCCAACTGTTCCCTGTTTATGCTTAAACAATGCCTTCCCCCCTCCCTGTTTCTTGCCTATTGAAATCTTATAGGAGTTTTAAAGTTTAACTTAAATGATACTTCATTTATGAAACCTTTACTTCTATTTTTGATAAGCTTTTTGTTTTGGGCTTCACACAATTCTTTTCTCTTTTTGTGACACTTGACTTACAGATATTTGTATGTGCTTTTTTATTTCTCTAATAGACTGTCCATAAAAATAACAATAGATCTGTGTATTAGAAAATAATTTGCCTACTGTAAGAATTTCCCTGAATGTTTTTGAATTTAATTGATTCTAAGGGATCATACCACATTATTTTATTTTTTCTAAATTAATTGAAAATTAACCTTGGGGAATTTTTTTGTCACTTCCATTTCAGAACTGCCTTAAATTTTTTTAGAAAGTGTATCCTTCTAGGCAATGAACTATTTTTTTCTCCTAGGAAAGAAGAGGCAAAAGGATCTCTTCAGTGCTATTGAAGTAATTTTCATTGTTTATTGCAATCCTTATTCTATTAATTTTTATACATTTTTTAATTCATGGGTATCTGCAGTTCTAAAAAACATTGATATAAATTTTTGCATATATATATTTGGAATTGACCTCTTTAGGATATCTGTCTGAAAGTGTAATCTTTGCATTAGAGGTTATGAACATTTAGCCCATAATTTGTTCCCCAAACTTATATTATACTTGTTTTTCCACAACTCCTCTAAAACTATTAACCTCTTGTCACCTTTTACAGTTTGTTGGGTATAAGGTGAAACTTCAGAATTGGTTTTAATTTTCCTTTTTGTAGTTATTGATGATAAGGAACATTCTTTTCCATATTTAATAGTTTTAAATTCTTTTTTTTGAATTGTTCATATTTGACTACTTCTCTTTTCTCATTTATGCTCATTGTTATATTTTTCAGACACACTAAAATATGAAATAGAATAATATTTTCTTCAATTTGCTTTTTCCTCTTCTTATTCTAGTTGTTTTAATTATGTTTGTAAAAAATATTTTCAATTTCACACAATTTTTTTCTAATTAATTATAATTTTATCTTTCATGCTTACCTTTGAATAATGCACTGCCTTTGAGAGGTAAAAGAATAGAGAAAAGAGACAGAGAAAGAGTAGAAAAGAATAAAAAGAAAGAAAAAAGAATAGAGTTTTTTGTGTAAAAGAAGAGATTCATATTAATTGAGAAAGTATATAAGCTACTGCTACAGATGACTATTTTGATACATAATACAGCTAGAACTTGGTTTTAACATACATTGATAGAATATGTGCATGAAGAAACAACTTTCAGATGATAGCTGAATAGTTTTGGAGGAAAGTGAACTGTGGTATAGATTTGAAAGACTTGGATTTATTTGTCAACAATATGGAGTGATGCCTCATTTATGTGAACGTTTATTGTTACAAAGAGATAGAATGTCTTTTATTTAAATATAACTAGAGAAAGTTGATTATAAAGCAGAACAGTTTTAAAAGCATCAAAATGATGGAAGAACTGTTGAAATCTTCAGAACCACATGCATGGTGGGAACATGTTTTATAATTGAACAGAATATAACTTAAAAATGAGTAATCATGCAAACATTTGGAGCCTGAGGTTTGATTTTTAAAAGTACTATTCATTTACTGGGGGTGGGGGGGGGGGAGAATTGGATCATTTTGAATTTTTAAATAAAAAAATGAGTCACAGTGAATTAGAATATTTTCAATTAGGCAAATGAAAATACAGGAGTTGGAGAGAAAGACAAACCAAGGAATAGATGAAGGAGAGTGGAAATTATAAAACTATTATTTTACAGCTGTGTCAACTGTTAAAAGGCCTCAGTTGAATGGTCAGAGAAGAGAATTGATTTTATTGTAGAAGAGCTTTTACTCCTAGAGTTGGAGGAAGTTGAAACTCTTCATAGGGATCTATTATTTTCTTCTGTCACCTGTTGCTTGAGGGGGAAAAGTACTTCTCAAAAAAATGAGTAAAGGACCAAAAGGATCTATAAAAAGGCATAAAGGAATCCTGACATTGGTCAGGTTATCATAAGGTATTAAGAATATGGTGCAAAAGAGAAAAGAATAAAGCACTAAACACCTGGGTGAAAATAATAGATATGCTTCTTTGAATGAGCAAGATTCTTGGAATTTATGAGTAGGAAGCAACTGGAAGATGAGTTAACAGTATGATATAGTAGCCAAAAAAGTCAGTATGATACTTGGGCTTCATTTAGAGAAGCATAGATTGGAAGAATAAAGCAGTGATGGCCCTGCTGTATTCTACCTTGGTCGAATCATAACTGAAGTATTGAATCCTGGGTACTTAGGAAGGACTAATTAATAAACTGTTTCTACATTGGTGTAGACAACCAGCATAGTAAAAGTCAGAATTATTAACTTGGGTATTTCCATGGCATGATTTAGAGAAAGGCAAATGTCATCTCTCTCAAAAAAGACAAAAAAAGGAGAGTCTGAAGATGGAGTTTTATTTTTCTTTCTTATAAAATTATAGGACATATTATTAAGGCAATTTTTGAGGGGGGTAAATATTTAAAAGAGAAATCAGTGATAGCTAAGAGCCAGAATGGTCACACCAACAACAGTTTCTATCAGAGGGACCTTTTTTTTTCTGTTTTTGCTCAGTAAGTAGCTCAGACCCAGATAATAATCTTATCCCATCAGACTTTTCTGATAGGATACTCAGTTCTTGTTGTTCTTGTTGCTATTGTCTTCCTCTGCCTCCAGTAAAGTTGACTTACTTTATTGTCTTGTCATATGCTTGATATTTACATGTCTAGGACTTTAGTATCCTGAATATTTCCCAATGGAATAGATAGGTTTTATGGTGGATAGAACACTGATCTTGGAATCAGGAAGACTCATCTTCACTAGTTCAAATCTGGTGCCAGAAACTTATTAACTGTGTGACCTTGGTCAAGTCATTTGACCATATTTATCTCAATTTCCTTATCTGTAAAATAAATTAGAGAAGGAATGGCAAGCCATTTTAATATATTTGCCAAAAAAACCCCAAAATGGGATCATAAAGACTGAAACTCAATTGAATATCAGTAACAACAGTCAAAACAATAGCTAACACTGAACAATATTCGATATCAAACAAATTTCAGCAGACTACATGGAACTTGTGCTATGTCAAATAAGAAGGAATTTATTAGAGATAAATGTAAAATTCTATTTTTATAGAATTACATATATATACACATACACACATACATATATTATATATATATATGTATATATAAGTAGGAATTACATAATGCTTTAAGGTTTTCAAAGTATCTCACTTTATACTTTTACTCTGGGAAGTAGGAGCTATTTTTATTGTAGAGATAAGAAAACAGAAAACTAAGTTAGGTAATTTACCCAGGATCACAGAGCTAGCAAGTGTCTGAGGAAAAAAAAATACAACTCAGTTCTTGACTCTGAAGTTAGTACTCCATCATGCTCATGAGTGAAAGACGAAGGAGCTAAAAACTAGGTAAAAGTTTATATAAAAATGATTGAAGGAGGGCTATTGGACTTCAACATCCATATGAATTAATAAGACATAGAAGCCCAAATTAAATCTATTATAATCTTAGACTTAAGTGAATCAGAATGTATATAACAGGGGAGATGTCCTACAGTGTTTTGGGCCCTGATCAAATCATATTTTCAGCATTGAACTCAGTTTTGAATGTCACATTTTAGGAAGGCAATTGAAAAGGAGAAGGATAATATAGATAATGTAGAGACAATGTTAAATGAAGATCAGGTGAAGGATCAGAAGAAGGCAAGATTGTTATCATATTTGAGGACTTCTCATTTAGAGGAGAAATTAGACTTTTTTTTAAAAGCAGGCTCAAGAGAACAGAAGTAGTCTACAATTTCACTTATGAAAAAATTCTTAAAAGTTATATTTGCTTAAAAGTGGAAATAATGGGATTCTATTTTTAATGAGACTGTTTGATCACTTTTCATAGAGGAGGATTACTATTTAGATTAGATTGGTTTAGATTAGATACTTTTCCAAATCTGACATTCTGTTTATTGGTATGTCTGGTATGACACTTGGTATGTGTCATAAGTCTCACCTTCTCCTTCCTTTTCCCCTTCCCCTCACCAAAATGTGCTTTAGTGTTTGGGACTCTTCCTTTTTTGCCAGAATAGTGAATGAAAAATCAGTATTTAGTCTCTGTGACATCACATAATTCTTAATATTTGTTTTCCAAATCCTTCTATGTCTTATTACCTTCTTTCCTTCTTTCCTTCCTTTCTGCTTTCCTTCCTTCCCTCCTTCCTTCCTTCCTTCCTTCCTGCCTGCCTCCCTGACTTCCTGACTTTCTTCCTCTGCCTTTCACCCCATTTGTATTACCTCTACTGTAGAGCAAGCAACCTCAGCCTATCTCCAGTAGTATAGATTATAAACACATGCCATCACACCTAGTTTGATTGTCTTTCAGCTATATAATCCCACCCACGTTTCCTAATCCTTGGCCAAGGGAGGGAATCTTCTCTTTATCACCTTCTTTCTTCTACTTACAGGATTTGTGACAGTTTATAAAGTCTGAATGAAACTGTTTGTTTCACTGTAAAGCAATATAGACCTACTTAAATCAACTTAAAGTTAAATCAGCATAATACATTAGGCACCTACTATGTGTTCAATGATGAAAGACCTTGATTTTCTAAATGTAAGTGAGGCAATAAAAAAGTAATATACTTCCAGAGCAAAGCTCTTTTTAAGCCAGTACTGACTATTTCAGGTTGATACATAGGTTAATGTTTTTGGTGAAGTGCTTTTTGCTCTTTAAATTCCCCATTTTCCGGATGTGGAATATTAACACCCATCTAATAAGGTGTTCTACTTGGTATTTATTAGAGAAAGAGAGGAACATGAGCCCATAGGCTAAATGGCAACTTGACAGAACATGCTTTAAGAGCTCACACCTATGAATACTGTGTTTTTCGCCAGAAATTGGGCATTCAGCTCTCTAGCCAAACTGAGTACACAGAAGCGCTAAGATGGACGAACTGAATCCTGACCTGCTGGTATGCAAACTTTTCAAACTTCCCAAATTTGAAGACAGGTTAGGTGTTTTACTTGCAGTACTCCTGGATTCAAAGTTATTTTTTTTGTATGAAAGTTTTATAAAATTTATGATGTGAGGATACACTCTGCCTTTTGCTGAGGAGTCATCAGCACTTTGTACTCATCATGTATATAAGCGTCTCTGTAGCAAGTTGGCAAGAGACCCAGAAGAACTTTCTGGAGATGGCCAGAGGATACTACCTGTCATTTACCATAAGCTTTTCATGAATCATATGGTGGGACCTATGGTTACCCTGAGAGGGGCCCTATTCATTGGTGAGCTCTCTTTCCAAACACAGCTGGTAGAATATACAAACTTCAAAAATAAATAAGATTAGTCATCTTGGCATGAGTGACCTGTAGCACTTTCATTAGCTAGGTGTACTACAGTTCCATGAGTGATTTTTCTAAAGCGCATGTCTGACAAAGTGCTGATGATATCCTCCTATTCATTTAACTTTAGTGGCTCTCTTGCCTCCAAAATCAAATAAAAATTCTTGTTTGGTTTTTCAAGTCTTTTATAGACTAGTTCCTTCCTACATTTCCAATTTTCTTATATGTTATTCTCTCCATTAACCCTATAGTTTCCTTGGTATTCCTCTCATAAGACCACTATCTCCTGACTTTGTTGCCTTTTTACTGGCTTCTTTCATGCCTTGAATTATCTCTCTCCTTATCTCTGCCTCTTGCCTTTTTTAGCTTTCTTTAAGTCTCAAATAAAATCTCAGCTTCTGTAAGAAGTCTTCCTTGGTCCTTCTTAATATTTTTGACTTACTCCAAGATTTTCTCCAGTTTGTCCTGTATATCTTTTGTTTGTATAGATTTTAGTATGTTGTTTCCCTCATTAGACTGTGAGCTTCTTGAGGGCAGGAACTGTTTTTTCCTTTCTTTGCATCCCCATAACTTTGCACAGTGACTTATATGTAGTAACTATTTAATAAATACTTGTTTGACTTGCCCTTAAATCTTTAGCCAAATGAAAGTTCTGGAAAGAATTACTTCAATAATTCCTTTTCACTCAGTCTACAAACATTTATCGAATTATTACTGTGTGTGTAAAATTATATTAGACTTTGTAGGGGTCTCAAAGAAAAATATGACACTGACCTTGCTCCAAAAATCTTACAGTCTAATTGGAATAAGAAATTTGAGGGCATTGATAAACATAGCATCCACATCAGTGACATTATATATGAAAGTTTCATGGTTAATAATAAGCTATGTTTTTCATGTTATTAATAAGATTTTGTTGCAAAGTGATATTGGCTCTCAACAGCAGCTCACATTTTATGGACAGATGCTATACTTGCCTTACTTAAAGTGGAGAGTTGGACTGCTTACAGGCTCTACCCAGAGGGGCAAATAAAGAAGTTGCTTTCATTATGTTATAAAAGGCAGTAAGAAGCACAATTCCATAGGACATTTTGTCATCTTACCTTATGGTGTATTTGATGAGTATAAATAACCATATCACCATGGAGATAACTGTAGCTGATGTGCCAGCATCTTTTGCAAAGAGTGAAGAATTAAAGAAATTTTTGGAAGAACTTGACAAGGAAGAAAAAGTAAAGGTGAAAACAAATATTAAAGAAGAAGAAAGGACAAAGTTGAAAATTAGATGATGTAAGTAACTACTGGAACTTCATTGAGATGGCTGACAAGCTGTTCAGTTTTTAAAAATTGAGAAATAGACAAAAGTAAAGACATTGACTCCTATGACCACCATTTCTTTGAAAAGTTTAGTTAGTACAAAAACAGCACAGCAATGATTAGGTCAAAAGAGAGCAGAAGCTGCCTTAGCAAGCAAATCCTTAAATCTAGACAAGCAACGACCTAGTCATAAAGGGTACTGCTGGTTTAGAGTTCAGGCTAATTAGAAAAAATATCATGGAGCTCCGAGACTGAAGACTAGGAAAAGTTTCCACTTAAAAAAACAAAAAAATAATTGAAAAGTCTACTGTGAAATTTGGTGTGGGAAGTAGATAAGCTAATTCATTCCAGTCCATCTAGAGTTAAACATAGAAGGGCAAAAATATATGAAATGGAAAAGCTCCAGTTGTGTTTTTACGATGATCTTTTTTTCATTAGTGATAATAGTGAAGTCACTACATTTGACTTTATTACCATACTACCTGTTATACCGTGTAAGGACGTGACTCTGGAACATAAGAAGATAAAGTCAGGAAGAACAGCTGAATCTCTTCTTCATATGAAGAAATAGATGCAGAAGAAACTGAGCCTGGAGGTGGCATAATATGAAAGGCATTTGAACATATATCAATGAACAAAAAGAAGAGAAAAAATAATAGATTTGTGGGGAAAATAAGCATGACTAAAGAGACATAGATTACTACAGTCCATATGTCTGATTTCTCCTCTTTATAAAATTTGTCATTACTCAATAAAATATAATGATTGAGATCCGCTCTGCAATATTCAGGATAGGAGATAAAAGTTTAAGACACAATCAAGCTGGAGAGGTGACATATATGGGTAAACAAATTGGCATAGACCAAGGATTGACAAATTATGACCCATAGGTATGATCCACTAAGAAGTATAAAAACCTTTCTTAGTCTATGGGACATAAAAAATAGTGACAGATTGAATTTGGCCCACAGTCCATAGTTTGTTGATCCCCTCATAGAGACATATTTAAAAAAAAAATGTAGTATTACTATAATTGGTGCATTTATCCCAAAGGAGGAAAGAATAAAAAAAAGGAGAGATCTTTGTAGCCTGAAATTTTAATGAAAAGCTTTATAAGAATTTAAGATGAACTCTGAGAGATGGGTAGATATGTAGAAATAAGAGAATGCCTATGTATACTGTAATGTGGCAAGCTAGTCAACATCACATAGTCCATCAGCAGACCAGTTGAATGATAATTAAGTCAAGTTATAAAGAACTATATAGAATTTTAAGGTTTGAAAAGTCATTTACATTTTAGGTCAACTGATGCTCACAATAGCCCTCTGAGGTAGATATTCCTATTAATTAATTCCTTTTATAGATGAGGAAATTGAGACACAAATGGATTAAAATTCTATCCTAAAGTCACATAGCTAGTAAGTATCTGAATCAGAATTTGAAGTTGTTTTCCTGATTCCAAGTCTCAATCTCTATCTGTTTATCTATAGTGCCACTTTGTTGCCATTGGTGAAAGGAAAAAGTTTCTGTTTGTCTCTGTCTCTCTGACTTTCTCTGTCTCTAGCTTTCTTTCTTTCTTTTCTGACTGTCTTACCTGTCTCTGTCTCTGTGTGTCTGTGTTTGTCTGTCTTTGTCTCTGTCTGTCTGTCTGTCTGTATGTCTCTCTCTCTCTCCTCAGTGGAACTGGTGTCTCTGGAATAGCAGGAGCTGGTGGCAGTGCATGCATTGGAAATTAAGAGTCACAGGAAGGGGAGATTAGACATAGGCAGCTTCAGAATAAAAGGGTACCAACTTTCAGAATTCATCAGAGAAGTGCATTTAAGAGGAACTTTCTTAAGATTCCAATAAAGAAGAGCTTCTGATACCATCTAAGATTAAGCCCAGTAGCTGCTAAACAGCTAGGTGGTGCAGTGGATAGAGCACTAACCTTGGAGTCAGGAGGATGGGAGTTCAAATCCAGCCTCAAACACTTGACTCTTACTACATGACCTTGGACAAGTTATTTAACCCTGATTGTCTTTGCATCCAGGATCATCTCCTGTCATCCTGATTCATATCTGGTCACTGGACCCAGAAGGCTCTGGATGAGAAATTGAGGCTGGTGATTTAGCACATTACTGAAATCCAATTTATGGGCTTGTCATGGTATCACCTCACTGATGTTATATTCTTTGAAAATGAAGAAAAAACATTAGGACAAAGACCTTGGTTTGGAAGGATGTTTTTAAACAATTGTCCTTGACAAAGTTGCTTAGTAAAAATTCACTGTAAAATCTAATTGTCTGACTGATAATTAACAGGGAATACATTGAGGGGACTTTACTAAAAACCATATCCCACTCAAGGCTTATTCACTTATTCACTTTCTGGAAAACTAGTCTGATAATTCAAGTACAAGTTGAGGAATTTGTTATTGAAGGGATACTGCATATGTTTAGTATGTCAAAATAGATCCTAGACTATGAATGGGGAAGAGAGGGAGAGAACTGCTATAAAAATCTCACCTATGCAAGAAAATACTTGGATGTTTTAGTGACTTAGATGAGAATACAATTGGTAACTTTGGTCTGATTGTCCAGTTTTCTCTTCCATCAAAGATCTATTCTGATGTGTTGTCATGGCATGAAGATGACTCTTGGTTTTTGAAAACAATATGAGAAGATTCTACGAAGTTAGATTGGTTTAAAAATGGAGTTGGAGCTTATAATGAAAGACTGTAAGTCTTTCATACTAGAACAGGTTGGCTGACTTCAAAGGCTTAAGGCTTATTAGCATTTTGACAACAGCTTGATGAATGTTTTGGCAACAGTATTTCTCTATGGCCTTGGATGAATTATGACCTTAAAATCACAATTGTTTGTTGTTATCTTTTAGTCCCTTCAGTTGTGTTCATCTCTCTTTGCAAGCACCATTTGAGTCTTCTTGGCAATAATACTGGAGTGGTTTAACATTTCCTTCTCCAAATAATTTTACAAATGAGGAAACTAAGGCAAGCAGTGTTAAGTGCAAGGAAGTGTCTGAGGTCAGATTTAAACTAAGGAATATTAGTCTTCCTGATTGTAGGTCTGGGATCCTATCTATTTTACTACCTACCTGTCCAAATTCACAACAGAGTTATGATCTAAGTTGGTGAAGGGAGTGCCCAAACTGGGATGCAGCAGAGGACTAGCACCTCAGGTGTGAGGTTTATTAAGTCCTTTTCAGGGCTGCACCTCTCATTTAAAGCTTTTGCATGTATATTGGCAACATACAGGTCAAAACATCTCAGCTGACAGGCTAAACCAAAATGAAGGCGATCAACAGGCCTCAAGCCCGTTGTTGACTTAGGAGTATATCTATCATAAGCATGTGTAGACTTCCCCCCTGGTGCAATACGTGGATGAGAATAATTTGTTTCAACTGCCATAAAGACAGCTAAAGCAGATGTTGTGGAAGGATTAGAACTTCATCAGATATCAATGATGCCAAGGTTATCCATAGCATCCCAGACCATCAGCAATCATCTTGACTTTTGTCTTGCAGCTGATCTTTGGAGACTTTAGAAGACAAAGGGAGTCTTGAGATTGTGCGACTCTGTCTCACTTAAATCCAATTCACTCACGAATCAACTCTCTGTGATGTCATTGGTCCTCTTCAAAAATGAAGGACAAACAATAACCCACACTGATGCAATTATAGGTTCTTCAAGTATAGAAGATGCACTGTACACTCTACAAACTAAATGTACTGTACTCTTTACAAAGTAAATTTACACAAAGATATACTAAATATACTTTAAAAATAATAAACTAACTTATTAATCAAATTTCACTTTGCTAAGAAAGTTTCAACTTGACAAATGCCAGTCTTATTAATTAAAAACAGGGGGGGAAAAGTTCAAAACTATATCCTAGTTCTACTTAGTACTTTCTGATGTTGTTTGCTGTTGTTTCATAGATCTTTGACATTTTGACTGTAAAATAATTAAAGCCAAGGAAGTTATGAATATATTTGTTGAAATGTTATTTAAGTGTTACTTTATTACCAGGAAAATTCCTTTTTAAGTGATTAGAAGCATTGGAAGCATAGTTTGAGGCAGTCACAAAATAAAAGAAATATGATTTTATTAGAATTTAGATGAAAAGATTTAATGTTTTTTTTAGTCTGAGAGCAGTAGAGGTTAAATTCACCATCTGAAGTTAGTTTGAGTGTTTCATGTACTCTTAAAAAAAGCAACAGATCTCATTTAAAAAATGTGGGGGTCATCAGACCCCACTCAATAAACTTTCCCTTCATTTGAATCTAAAAAATGGCCTATAAAGAAGCAGGCAGGGTATTATATTATAAAAGTCTCCTGGACTTTTAAAGTTTGTTTTTGAAAATAGAAGTTCAACTCACAGACTGAACAATCTCAAAAAAGACAATCTTTCAGAAGCGGGTTTGTTTGCTTGACTTTCCTTAGCATTTTATAAAGTCATCAGCCATGGGGGGGTCTTATTACAGCAAAAATGAAGTGATGGTTACTTGAACACCTCCCATTCATGAATCATATTTTGCCATTGATAGTTTTGCATTTGTTAGTTAGAAGGGTGAGAGCAGTCAAGTCATTTTCATGGAGACTTTTTTAGAGGGGTTTTGGTGAACTGAGGCTGAAGGATTAAAATATCTTAACGGAGGCCAAGGCCTTAGTTTTAAGTTCTGAACCCAGCTTATTCTATGTCCTCATCTTAGGAACTTAGGGTGAAATCAAAGAGTTGATAATTTATAGACTTTGCCCTTCACTCCTACATCAGACCTACTTATGGACCTCAGGAAGGGCACCAAGGTGAGGAACCATATTTCAAAGTTAGCCTTGTACTTATAGTGTAATTGAGAGGCCATCCATCCAATCATTTTAGCCTTGGTTTACTTCTTCTTTACTTACTTCTAGCACAGTATAAGAAGGTAACAAAATTTTTAAAAATCACACTGTATTTCTGTGCATATATACTGCAAATCCAATTTTTTGATCCATAATATTTCTACAGAACTGTTTCTTTGACAAGAAAACTTTAAAATCACATACACATATGTATAATGCATTTTAAAATTAAGCAAAATTAAGTACTATGATGACTGACTCATTTTAAATAATAAACAACCTTTTTAAATGAACATAGTAGAGACATTTTTTCTTAGGCAAGACAAGGTGATGGATAGAAGACAAATAAAGGATGGATGAACTGACTTAGAAGTTTATATGAAGATGAATGATATTTAACAATCTGGCAAACCAAATATGGCGGGAATGTCATCAGGCAACAGGCAGTTTCCAAATGCTGTGGCCACCCATCCTGTTGGCTGGCAGCTGCTTGGATTTATTCTTGGCATTTTGCCTTTCTCTCTACCTGGAATGAGAGAGAGAGAGAGAGAGAGAGAGAGAGAGAGAGAGAGAGAGAGAGAGAGAGAGAGCCAAGAGAAAATGTTATCAGGTGTCCAAACTAATGGATGTTAATTTAAAATGAAAAGTGAAGACCACAGTCTCAAGCTATGTTTGATGGCCAAAGGAAAGATTATCGTGTCAAAATATAGATACACAGAGTTTCTAGGTTCTCATCTAAATTGGAGCCTAATAAAGAGTATAAAACTAGAAATGTTGGTCTTTAGAGCCTTTGCTACCCCCCTTCCTTTGCCCTCTTTTTATCTTTCTCTCCCTTTTTCCATGCACAGAATCCCCCTTGTTTGTCCTTAACAGGGTGCTCCATGATTAAATGAGGTTTCATGGATTATAGGAATCTCTCACTATTATACCCAAAGCATTGTTTCATACTCCAAATATTTCCCTTGCTCTAGTGCTCATGAAAAGAACTTACCTGTAGAATACCTGTTTGGTGTCCTAAAACAGTGCAATAAGAACATATAACAGATAAGCTAATATATTAATATAACAATGGATATTAATGAATTAATGGATTATTCAAAGTTTTTACAAGAACATTTGGCTAATAATGTCTTGAGCAAAAGCAGTCTCTATTACTGAAAATTTCAGCCTATAGCAGCCTGGTATAGGTGGGGGAAGGGGAATTGTGTTGACAAATGAACCTTCTACCACTGTTCAAAGAACGATTTACAGGTACTTGCCTGTTCAGCCTACACATAAGGCCAACATATGTCCTCTAGCAGAAGTTAAGTTGATTATCTCTAGTCAAGTAAATTCCAAAAACCAGCAGAACCATTTGTTTGTGAGAACACACTAACACCATTAACAGAAAAAAAGCAACTTTGGGTGATAGTCCAAAAAGTAATTTCTGAAAGCAAGATATGTCATATAGAAATCTAAGAGCATTGTAGATAAAAACAAAGGTTAATTAAATTACATGAACATAAGTTTGAACATTTGATTAAAATATATGTACAGTTTGATATTTGTTTATAGTAATCATTGGAACTGGGTGTAGAAAATTCAGGAGTTTCTAAATGCTAGTGTGGCACAATGGAAAGGGCCTTAGATTAGACTAGGGTAGGAATAAATAGTATTTTAGGCTTAAATCTATGATCCTGGATCTTGTTTATGAATTTATTATTTTTTATAATGTAGTTTAACATAAGTGGAATGGAATGCTTTTACTTTTTTCTACCATACATGGGTTTATATAGCAAATAATACAGAACTAAGAATTAATCAATTTCTGATCTAGTCAAGTTTTTCTAGAAACTTCCTTTGAAAGCTGCTCAACCTAGTTTTATTCCTAGATTTCTCCATTTGTAAAATTGGGGTAAAAATTCCCACTCCTTATTTCCTCCATAAAGATGTTGGAATTTTTTTTAGTTTAAAAATCCTGTGATGACAGAGATCATTTATTGAGAAGGGCTTTGGACTCTTTGGAAGAAAGTTCCTGCATAAATTCAAAGTATTATTGTGAGATGATATCCTGGAGACGTATGTGTGAATAATAAAAATGTCAACACCTACTGCAAAGAACCACTGAATGAAAGCAAAGGAAAATACCATACATCAAAGACAGTTAGAAATTTATTTAGGTTGCATGCCCCCCAAGGAGTGACTGCACCTAGTACACTGTCACATCCAATAAATGTTGAACAACAACTGTCTGTCACATGATGCATAACTTTGGTGACACCCTGGGACCACCTGGCTGCACATGCAAAGTATGGTGGGGCCAAGATGCAAATTCTCTTTTTACTTATATGCCACACTCCATAAACACTCATTAGTAACATGAAGCTTTACAAATGAACCAAGGCCAGAGCTTTGCTTTCTAAACCAGAGAAGAGAGTGTGGCTGGGACAGCTGAGAAGAAGCTAACTGGGTCCCTGAATGAACCCATAAAGAAATAGGTAAACAATCAAAGCTCAGTTTTTCCCATGCTAACTGAACCACTTCTTAGGCATGATGAGGGACTTTGTGAGGTCTCTATCATCCTGTTCAAATGTTTTTGCTGACATCCAGAGAGGCCTCTAGGTCAATATCTCTCTTTTATTAGAAACTTCAGGATTTGACTCAGTTTTTCTGTACACCAGAGTGCTTACACTGATTCTTGGATGTTTTGACATTCATATTGATACTTAATTGAAATAGCATGTCTCCCAATTAATGAACCTCATCTACTGTCATTACACCTCATCCTGATGCCTCCTTGAAACTTACCTGAATGTTCTTAAACTCTAAATATTTTTTCTCTTCCTTTTGTAATTATAACTTCCTTTAAGAAAGAACATAAGTATCACTTCCTAAGTGAGGCCTTTATTGATACAATCTATGCTCTCTTCCTCAAGAAATAAATTTATATGTTGTTGTATATAATTTGCATTTAATAATATGTATACTTTTTGCCTGCCATATTTAACATACTAGTGGAATGAAAATTATTTTAGGGTAGGGACAGCTTAGATTTTGCTTTTTTGTCTCCAAGGACTGGGTCTTTATATAATGGACACTTAATTTCTTCTTGGTTCAAAGTCTTGTGCTTCTATTTCTCCCTCACTCCTAAATCTATTTTTTTAAATGTCTAGTTATTCCATCTTATAAGTTGAAGTGATGGGATTTGAAACTACGTCCTCTCACTCCAAATCAATTTTCTTATATTATACCTGGTTCTATTTCCTTTGACTTATTCTCGTGAAAGTCGACATCAAATTCTTCTTTTAACCATTCTGCAGCATAATTACAACCAATTCATGTCCACCTGTGCCATTAGACACAGGGATAAGAAAGCTGGGTAGGGGCAAGAGGATAGGCTTAAGCTTCTAAGAGACGGAAATCTTTGTAGAATGGGGAGCTAGGATATAAGGAAATAACTTATTCTACTGCTTAAAGAACTGATAGGCATTCTATTCATCAAAATGGAACAAAATGGCCCAAACTATTGAACCACTAACGATTGGTGATTACAGTAAGGATAAGTACTTGACAAGTAAATTGTTAGTCTCTAGATGGGATATTTATTAAGATAAACAACTGAAAGTAGATTCATGTTCAATTGAAATTTTATGACATCTGCACTGCCAATTCAATGTCGATACCTTTCACAAACCAGAAAAAGCACTAGAGAAATCCAACACAATTCATTTAAATTCAACAACATTTTATTAAGCACTTACTGTATTCAGGTATCATGCTTAGCACTGGTGAAACAAAGAAAAATGAAAACTCATACCTGTTCTCATAGAGATTATATTTTACATATAGAACAGATATCTATACATTTTTGACAGTTAAGAGGTATCTTCAGAAGTTCAGGTCAAAACTCTAAATGATTTAGAAACTTAACTAGTCTGGAAAATTTCATCATTTGTTTCAAATTTAATTGAAGGAAAAACATTTAATTTTCTAAGACTGATAAACCCAAGATCATCTCACAAATTTTTGTTTACAACTTTGTTTCTTCTTTGTTAAACAAGTAAAAGAAAAAATATTATCTATCTATATATGATCTTTAATATAATTTGTGTGCATAATAATGACTTCATAGTGTAAATTTTAAGACAATCAGCACAACCTTTGTAGGAGAAAGGAAGTTGATGGGAAGCAAGAAATGAGAGTAAAAAGAAAATTAATTCATTGTCAGGTATTCTTCCCCTGTGTACAGTAATTTAAAGTTTTGATAACTGTATTTCAATATAATTGGTTTCCTTTGTGGATCCTATGTCTTTTATTTTTTTGTATATAAAAATGTGATTCTGATAAAAGGGCCATAGGCTTTGTCAAGTAGTCAAATTGTCCATGGTAGAAAAAAAAGCTAAGAAGTTCTGCTCTAGTAGAATAAGAGATTTAAGACCAGTATGACACTATATTCAAATATACAAATGAATCTGTGATTTCATACATACGGGAATACTTCTATCAATGCAGATCATATCTCAGTCATGTCTACCCATGTGGAATGATTATCATAACATAGGTTCATCTATGTTTTATAGGGAAGGGTCCATCCAATGTACTAAAAACCTTTCTTGATTTCTCTTGATAAGGGTATCTTATTGAAATGCAGTTTGATCACTGATTAGTTCTTATTTTTTGATCATATTCTGGGCATGGGGGAATAGATAGAAGGGTTTGTATTTTAAGATGTCCTTGTATTTGTACCCCAATTCTTCCCTACAGTCTGTCTGTAAAATTCCTTATTTGTAACACATTGTATAACCTGCTCTCACCCACCATAAATTAATCCTTTGCCCTTGATTTTTAGGCACTTACAATACTTCAAAATCTAAAGTGATCCAAAATTTGCCATCTTAGTATAACACAACCCTAGCAGTTCTCAAATTTTCCTTTTACTTGTGTTTTCTTTGGAATGAAGTCATCCATTATATACATTTTATTTTCCTTTTCTCAAAAACCTACCATTCTTCTAGACAGGCTTCCAAATTCTTGGGTTTTTTTTTCATATTTCCATTCCCTGGCAAACCAGGTCTAACATTTCTTACATAACTTTCTTTCTCTTTTCATACACACTAACACCACCCTGGTGCAGGCCCTCATTTTCACAGGACTGTACTATTGCAATGACCTGCTGATTGCTCTGCCTAACACAAATCCTTTGCAAATCTAGCCCATACTCCAAATAGCTGTCAAAGTGATCTTCCTAAAGGACAGATTTGACCATGTCACCCTCTCCCTTACTCAATAAACTCCCTATCACCTCTATTATCAAGTACTGAATCCTCTATTTGATATTCAAAGCCCCTCATAATCACCCCCTATCCCCCTCCTTTCCAGTCTTCTCACAGCTTACAGCCCCACCCCCATCTCTTGCAGTGACACCACCTACTTGTTCTTCAAATAAGAAACCCCATTCCCTGACTGGTCATTTTCATTGTCTAACCTCCATTTTTGAATGGTCTTCCTTCTCATCTCTGCCTCCCTGGATTCCTTTAAGTTCCATCTAAAGTCCCACTTTCTACAAGGAAGCCTTTTCTAATCCCTTTTAATTCTAATACCTTCCATCTGTTGATTATTTCCATATTGCTTTGTACATAGCTTGTGCTCCATCATTGTTTACATGTGGTCTCCCCCATTAGACTGAGAGCTCCTTGAAAGCAGGGATTGCCTTTTGCCTTTCTTTTTGCCTCCAGTGCTTTGAATACATAGTAGGAACTTAAATGTTTATTGTTTGTTTGATAGCCAGTCTGGAAAACCCATATCCCCAATCTGGATTTAGTAAGGCCTTAAAATGAAAGATGTTCTTTTGAATTAAATCATAAAGTTTGAGTAATGGCAAAGAAGCCAACAAAATTTTTGGAATTATAGCTTTATTTTTGGGTATTTTGGCATTTGTTTCCTTTTTTGCTGATATAATACTTCCTAATAAAATTAAAATATAACTTTTTGATATTTTGTTTAAAATGAATCATTCTTCTTTTGAATAAATGATGAATCATCAGACATACATCACAACCATGTATCACAACCATTATTTCCAACATATAGAGTTGTTGAAAAAAAGATTCTTTAATGCATGTAGGTTGATCAAAATGACTTTTGATATCTCTTCTGATACTGAAATTCTGTGAAACTGAAACACAAATACAGAAACACAGAAGACTAATCAAAAGAACATTTTCTAAAACTTGATTAACATCTAAAAAAATGCAACAGAATGTCATACATATGGATTAAAACAGGTAAATTACATTATGCTAGCCTATCACTGTCGATGATGTAAATTTATTTTTTATTTTGTTAGGTTTTTGCAAGGCAAATGGGGTTAAGTGGCTTGCCTAAGGCCACCCAGCTAGGTAATTATTAAATGTCTGAGGTCAGATTTGAACTCAGTTACTCCTGACTCCAGGGCCGGTGCTCAATCCAGTGCTCCACCTAGCTGCCCCTGATGATACCACAAACCTAAAACTGAAACCATATCTGATATAGTATTCTATGACTTGGATACCACATTCTTGGAAGGACATTTGGAAATTAGAGAGCACCCAGAGACAGGCAAATAGGTGTGAAGGAACTTAAATTTACATCATATGAATTGTTGGGAAGAAATGCTTAGCCAGGAGAAGAAAAAGAAATTAGAGGTGAGAAGCTTTGTTTGTTATAAACAGTATATTATAATAATAATAATAATAATAATAATAAATTCAGCTATTTTTTTAGTTATATGACTTTGAACAATTCATTTAGATCCTCTGAACTTTTTTCCCCTCATCTGTAAAAATTAGGAGGACTAGCTCCTTGCAGAATATTGTAATTGAATGGTTAAAGTGTTGATTTTGCTCAGCTGCTTTTAAACAAATTTTAATCTTTTTTTACAAGGGATGACTTGCTGAGTGGAGAGGGAAAACCTCTGCCTCAGTCACTGAGAAGACCACAGATCTTAGACTTTTTGAGATGTGTTTGATAATCCTCTTCCAAATCACTGATAACTGCCTTCCCGAACTCCTCAGGCAGACATGATCTACAAGTTAGGATCTACTGCAATAGATTATCTCAGGAGGAATGGAAGAGTCTAAGTATGATAATAATGATTAGGACATTTTTCAAGCTCCAAACCCCAAATTACTTAAATGGTTCTTTTAAAATTTGCTTTCCAATGTGTGATTGACTCAGTTCAGAGGTCAAATTGTTATCATATAATTGTGCAATAGATGTGTGAATAAATATACACACATATATATTACCTTTAATTCACCCCTCAGCAATTCAGGTTCTATTGATTTTTTTTATTAATATTTCTCCTTTGTGGTACATTATAACTCACATTAATAATAGATTCTGGCTTGGTTCTGGACATCTCTATTGACTTTGCCAGCATGAAATGTGGAGAGGTTACTCTTGCATTTTTCATTTACCTCACCAGGGTTCTCTATAAGTGAGATCACTCCCGTGTCTCTTCCACTGTAGGATGAAGTCTATTATACAAGCATTCAGGCCCTGTTTGAGCCTCTCAGACTTGGACACAGTGGGAGTGCCAGGAAAATCCTGAAGGGACTAGTGGTTGAGCCTCTGCCATTCAAAAAACAATAGCTCAATTTAAGAAACAATGGGGCTGCCATTTTAACATTTTAGAAGAATAATGGAACTTTACTGAAATGACTAAAACAAAGTTTTGAGGTCTCCCAAGGCCCTGTGGGGTTCTTCCATAAAGACATATACCTTAATTATATGTATCCCATTACAAGGCTAGTTGTTGCAGTTTAGAGAACTCATCTGTGACACAATAGGGGTAACTTTGGGTCTCAAATCTTGGGATTTTTTAATGTTAGTTTTATAGTTTGTTTCCTTGTTCTTAAAAAAAAGAATGTTTCTTTGTGAAAAAGGATTTTGAACTGGGGGTACTTTAGAGATCATCTCATAAACTCTGCTCCCATTCCTCCTCCCACTTTATAGAGGGGGAAAAAGAAATGATTTACCCAGAATTATAGACATAGTAGAAAGTGGCATCAGGATTTAAACTCAGGACTTTTATCTACTAGTCCAATGTGCTTTACGCTCTCTTCTCAGGTATTCTGCATGTCCCACAATATATAGAGTTCTAGATTTAGATCCAGGAAAAACTGCGTTCAGTTCTGACCTCTGACAATTAGTAGTTGTGTGATCTTGGACACAATCTTTTTTAGTCTCAGTTTCCTCATCTGTAATTTAGGAGGTAAACTAAAAAGACTTTAAGGTCCCTTTCCATCTCTAAATTTTTGATACTGGAAAGTATTATTCCATGAGACCCATATTTAAGGAAAAATTCCCTTCTCAGATGATTTAGTAGGATTGTGGAATATGAAACTAAACTCTCTTCTGTTCCTGATATTGCAGACAGCTGTCCAGGAATTGTGGTAATTTTCCTTCTTTCTCTTGAATCAGAAATATACAAGAAGTTGTTGGGAGAGTAGAGGAGAAAAAGGATCATCCAACACCTAATTGGTAGAAAGTAGGATCCTATTGATAATATTTCTAAAGTCAAGATATGCTTCTGTGTGGAAAAATAGTGTATGAACCATACAGGGAAAAAATGCATGGCAAGGTTTTTTGGTGCCATGTCTGAGATGAATACAAGGGGTGAGGTGGCTCCCTGAATCTTTGGCCCAGAAAAAGGAACTCTGAGAGCATCTCATTCATGGTGATTTATGAACTAAGGAAAATAAATTGCTTAAATTCCCAGATTTTCCACCTTGGTGCTTCCTGTGTTGCCTGGGGCCCCCTCCCTTTGGGACATCCATACTGACCCTGTTTGTTCACTGGTGAGTTCCCTCTAGCATCTCCATTTTGGGGATGGGCCCAGACTTATCATGTTCCATTTCCTTCCTGCTTGTGTTTTCAACTTTCTGGATTAGACCACTGTGACTCAAAGTAACATCATTCTGTGACTTCCTTCATTGCCTATATCCTTGTCTACCATGCTAGTCCCTTTCTTTCATTAGCAAGTTCCTTCTGAAGCCTCCATGAGACAGTTCATGTCAAGAATGCAGAGCTGAACTCAAAGCCAGGAAGAGACTATGTTCTCCTCCTAGCTATTCTTCTGAGTCTCTGGACCTTTTTGTCATTGTACATTCTGTGTGAGAATTTTCTATTCTCTCCACCCTTTCTTTTTTTCAACTCTTAATGCATTATCTTCCCAATCAAAATGTAAGCTCTCTGAAGGCAAGACCTGGTTTTTCACTTGTATATGTAGACCCAGAACTCAGCCCAGGAACAAATTGCTTAACAAATGACCGTAAACTGACTTCTTGAATTTCTTCATTTGTCAAATGAGAATATTTGGACTGGATAATTTCTTTTATACCTTCTAGCTCTGGGATACCATTAATGTAGATTGGAGGTTTAAAAAAAATCAACTTGAGCTCCTCCTCCATTAGAATGTGAACCCTTTGAAGGCAGAGATCATGTTTTTATTTTTTTCAAATGTCTAGTGCTTAATTCAGGCCTTGGAATATATTTACTTGTTGATTTACTACCTGAAATACTTGTAGCTGAGGTGATGATTCTCACCTTCTGGAATGTCATATGAAGGTATCACAACTGGAAAAGAATAAGGAAGGAATGGAAGCAAATAAGCATTTATATAGTATCTACTATACATGTATGCTTGACATGTATATTGTATACATTTGTATATATGAAATTTATAAGTATTATCTCAATTTGTCTTCATAACAACCCTGTAAGATGGGTCCTATTTTTACTTTAATTTTACACATAAGGAGCTTTAGGTTAAGTGACATATCCAAGATCATACAACTAGTAAGTTTCTAAGGCTGGATTTGAACTCTGATCTTCCTGACTTCAGATTCAGTACTCTACCCACTTTGCCACCCAGCTGCTTCATTTGAGAAACCAAAAGTGACTCTGTAGGAACTACATACTGAGAAACTTCTTGGGAGAGATGCTCTTGGAGTTCTACCCATTCATTGTGTGCTATGAGTTAATAAAGTTATATAGAGAATTCTGGGCAGTGCCTATGTAATTTTAATGAGGTTTAAGGTTATCTCCATAGATTTTAATATGAATTTTGTTTGCTTTCATTGACCTACAAATAAAATTTGTTTATTCTTTGAGTCCAGTGAAACAGAGTACTTCCAAGGGGAGTTGATAACAATATACAAGATACTGTCACTTCACAGGTTATCAGAATTGAGGTTGGGAAATGCAATGATCCACAGGTAGCAAGGGTCTATAACTCTGAAACAAAGTTTATAGGTAGAATAGAAAGAAAAAAATAATTCAATCTTGCTTCTGATACCGAGTAACTTTGGATAGGGTTCTTGTTACTTCCTGGAGATAAGTCTTGAAAGGATTCTAGGAGGTGGCAGTGGGGAGGGAGCATCTTTCCAAGACGCTGGACCCTTGGAGTAAGCACAGGAGTGTGAGATATAATGCCATGTTGGGAAATAGAAAGTAAGCCAGTTTGTTTAGAATTTAAAATGTGCAGGGTAATGATTAGTCTTGTGATTTCCTACAGAACTCTCTATGAGATAACTCCTTTGCTGAAAAATGTTGGCACTTTCTCTGTATCTTATTGTCTTAATGTTACTTAGAGTACTTAAAGTTTAAGTGACTTGTCCAGGGTCACATAATAAGTATCTGACAGAGGTAGGACTTGAACCCATGTTTTGCTGGTTTCGAGGCCAATTTTCTCTCTATAATTCTGAACTGTCTCATGTATTGCGAAGTTGAAGTAAGTTGAATTTTTTAACTCTTTGGGCTCTATAGCCTTCCCTTTGAAAAGTATCCAAGCTAGACTTATCTCATATTGAAATAATAAAGTCTATAGTGGGATTCTGGCAGGAGTGCTGATACCTATCCATATAGACTGTGGAGATCTGATTGTGATACTTTCAGTGTGAGCATTTACACATCATAAATCAGCAAAAGCTATAAAATAGGATTTGATGGATTATTTTGTTGATTTTCTAGGCTTAGTGGAGAAAATATTAATAATTCAGATTAAACTTAAAAGCAAGTTGTGCATTTCCTACCTCCCCTATCAGTCATATGATTGGCATTTTATGTCTCACTTTCTATGCAAGTCATCAGTAGAGCTAGGGTAGAATATACAGCTCTTAATTTTTTTTTTTAATTTTTATTTTTGATTCTTGGAGGGTTATACCCTGTATAGTCTCCTCTATGTGGAAAGCTCTCTACCATCTTCTCAGTTTATTCTTATCTGGTCTCTCATAACTATAGTAAACAAAGAAGTTTAGTTTCTGCTCACCTTAAACTGATGAATTTGTAGGAGGTTTTAGATTTCATTTATCTATCTTGGGGGAAGAAAAAAGTCAGCCAGACCTATTCCACTTGGACCACTACTCAGTTTGCAGTTCTGAGCAGGAATGATTTCCTACCTCATGGTTAGGTACAAACCTTGCTTTCCCAGAAGCAGATAAAGATTAGGATATAGAGGTGATAGTGCAATGAAAGCAGACATTTTCCTGAATCAATATTTTGATGGTAGTGACTTCATTATTAATAAAATGTATAAATAAATTAGAGTAAGGTATGATTTCCATTTGTTGATATCCAAGACTAAAGTAGTTTCAACATCTTTTTAAGACACAATTTAATCCCAACTTCCTCTATTGTCTCTTCCCATCACAACCTCTGACTATCAAGTGATCTCTCTTTCTCTCTCTCTCTCTCTCTCCTCTGAAAACCTGTGGCATTTTTGCCTGCCCCAGTCTTTGAACACATCATATATAGCCTTAATTTTCTATGTGTATGTCTCATCTTTCCTATTAAAAGTAAGTTCCTTGAGGGCAGGGAATACATCTTTATTATTTTTATTTTCCATGAAATTTAGTACCATCTTACAATAAATATACACTTTCCACTTGCTTGAAGTTATTTCTCATAGGAACTAATATATAGGAATTTGCACTGATTGTTCAAGTTTCTCTTCTCCCTCTTCCACCCCTCCACCCCTAGTTACTGTGGAACATAAACATGGGATAAGAAAAGTTCCAGTAGCATCCTGGATGCTCTTCAGGGAGGGTCATCTGCTACTTAAATGCCTCAGTGTGGTTATTATGCTACATCTCTCCTCTGCTTAAATGATGCGAAAACCTAACTAACCTCAGAAAATGATTGCAGATTACATTGTCTGCAATATTATACTTTAGAAAGGCTAGGTAATGCAGAAGATAAGAGTTATAGGTCTAGAACCAGGAAGCCTCATCTTCTTGAGTTCAAATCTGATCTCAGATAATTACTAGCTATGTAATCTGAGCAAGTCATTTAACTCTATTTGCCTCACTTTTCCTATTTGTAAAATAAACTGGAGAATTAAATGGCAAATGACTACAGTATCTCTGCCAAGGAAATCCCACAAATGGGGGACATAAGAATTGGACATGACTGAACAACAAGATCAACCACATTGTATTTTAGAAAAAAAATAAAGGACAAATAGAAGACTACCAAGTCTATTAAAATTATGCCTGGGAAACATCTCAGGAAGCACTGATACTTGAAGCATAATGCCTCTTTTACAACTTGGGAACTCTAGAATTGAAGGTACTACTTTATGGAAGAGTTTCATGGGTTTTTAAGGATCTTATACACAAAGAAGCTGTTTCTAAACCTTTCAAAACCTTTGTACAATTACAATCCAGCTTTGACAGAGGGAAAGGTCTAATTTTCACAAACAACCATACTTGTTCTTATTTAATACTTATGCTTGCCTTAGCCCAGATCTTTAAGAGAATCAGTAAGATGAGTGTAAATGCCTTTGGAAACATGTGACTTGTGGCTTTTTTTACTTTATTTTATTCTCTCTCTCTCTCTCTCTCTCTCTCTCTCTCTCTCTCTCTCTCTCTCTCTTACCCTCTCTGACTAACACCACTATGGCTCATTTTAAGGCTTAGTTGGCTGCAAAAATGTATCCTTCAAAATTAGACCTATTTCTTAAATATATCTGGAGCCGCATCAAAAACCCATCTGAAGCCAAGGCCAATGTGTTTTTGAAACTTTACAACAGAAAGAATCTCTATGGATTTAAACTATGTTTAAGCAATATTTTGTGGAGAAAACTTGTATCCGGGCTGACATTTTCCATCCTACGTTTTCTACCTGCTGTGATGTGAACCAGCCAAGATATGAAACCTCTGAAATGGGGGTTATAACAGGACCTAACTAGCCTCCAAAGACTTGTTACTTGGAGCCATTGTTCACAGATGCCAAATGATCTAAGAAGATCATGGAAACCTGGCACCTCACTAACTTTTTGGCTAAAGCCCTTGAAGAAAATTAATCACTATTGTTTTTGGATCCTTCTGCATAATGCACAAAATAGTAATATCAGCAGTGACTTTTTTTAAAAGCAGTGCAACTTGAGTGTCTCTGCCCAAAATGGTCAGTTTGGAGGCTGAAAATGGAGATTACATTTAGGCAGCCAAGAATCTTCTAAAACTAACTCCACGAAAGGGCTCTGATAATTCAGCTGCATTGATAAACTTTTCTTCTATTTAGACTGAGGCTAGAATTTCCAGTGATTCCTTGTTCCATATTCATCTTCATAGCTTGCCTTTATTTTTTGATTGCTTTCCACAACAAAGTGCTCGTCTTGTGGCTGCTCCATGCTCAGTGTTCACATGCTTATCTTAGGGCCTTTCCCCAAGCAATGGAAAAATGCTTTAACAACTTCCCTTATCCTGTCTGCCATGTTTACCTTCTCTGAGAGATCTCTGACTAAACTCAATCCATTCTTCTTATCTGAGCAATCCCAGACAGACTCTTTTCCCTCATGGCCACTTTGCATTAATTTTACTTCAATTAATTTACCTGCCTATCTATGTTCTATTTCCTATTTACTGCTTAAAATCTACAGCTACCATATTTATGTTCTATTGTACTTGAAAGTGCTTAGGAAAGAGCTAGGCACTTTGTGGGACTCAATCTTTATGTGTTGACTTAGTCAACTTTTGACTCCTCTCTCATACTAACTTGTAACTTAATGATCAGGGTTTCTTTTTTAGAATAAGGAACACAACTCTATCCTTAAATAATTTATTAAGTTGAGCTAATCCTCCAGAATGCACAAAGGAACCCTTCAAGTTGAAGTTTAATTCTGAGTCTACCACCCTGAAATACTTGACAAGAAGAAAAAATATGTAATGCTCCAGTTTCATCCTATGAAAAGAAGTGATGAAAATATGTGCTTGGTGCTCAGCTCTCTTGAATATAGGTGTTTAGGACTTGGATGGGAAGAACTCCTTTTATGAAACCTCACCCCCCTTCTGATCAATATGGATTTGCAACTCATTTAAACTTTAAATTCATACAATTACTTGGGGTCAATAGAGGCTAAAAGACTTATTCTATATATGTGGAAGACAAATCTTGAATCTGAGTTGCCTGACTGGCTACAGATTTATTCTGAGGGTGGTGTGACAATTTTATTTTTCTTCTTTCTGCTGGTCTGAGTAGCTTGTAGCTCAATAAATATTTGTTGATTTAATTTTCTGGCACAATTAAAATTAAAGTAAAGAGAATCCAAATGAAAATGTATATTCCTGATTTTCTACCACTTTTCCAAAGAATGGAGAATGCATCTTTGGATGGGAAGGGTACTGTAATTGAATCAGGAGATTAGACATCCCCCTTTCCACCTCCAAACTCCATACACAAACAAAAATCAGTTCAAGAAACTATCAGGAATATCCAACCTACTCTTTCTGAAAAGCATCCTTTTGTGGTTAAAGTAAATACAGGAGAAGTTCAATCTCAGGATGAGCAGACTGTATGTTTCAGAATCAGGCAGGCCAATGTTGGGAGGCGAAGGAAGGTATAGACCTTTCACTCACATGTGGTGGGGCTGTTCCCCCACCCCCTAGTCTTCTTGGCAGATGATACAAAAATATATTGAGGAAGTTACAGGGCTGTACATACCACTGGAACTGAAAATGTACCTGCTAGCTCTATTTCTAAAAATTCCACATCTGAACTAGAACAAGGATCTCTGCAACCACCTAATCCATGCCAGGAAAAATGTGGTAGCTCAGTACTGAAAACAGGCCACAGTGCCGTCAGAAGCTGAATGGCTGCAGTGAGGCTAGTCGGTTGTGATTATGGATAAACTTCTTTAGTAAAGATTCAAATATCGACCATACTCCACTCTATGGTCTCTCACAAATCTGGAGCTAAAGCCACTAAGTTGTCCATTGTTTTCTGGGCTTTATCTTGCTGAGGATAGAGTTCAATCAAATTAGACCTCAGTAAGTGGACTGACATACATTTTCTTGCCTTTTTTTTTTTTTTTTTTGCAAGGCAATGGGGTTAAATGGCTTGCCCAAGGCCACATAGCTAGGTAATTATTAAGTGTCTGAGGCCGAATTTGAACTCAGGTACTCTTGACTCCAGGGCCAGTGCTCTATCCACTGCACCACCTAGCCACCCCTGACACATTTTCTTAAGGAATGTTGTAAGTTTTAAGAAAATGCTAAGAAAGCTAATAGGGTTGAGTTGAGAAGAAATTAAAAATAATGGCAACTGAATGGTGTAGTGAATGAAATGTTGAACCTGAAGTCAGGAAGACAAGTTCAAATGTGACCTCAGATGCTTCCTAGATAGGTGACCTTAGCCACCTATCTCTGTTTCCCTCAGTCTCCACATTAGTAAAGAGGGGATGACCTTCCTCCCAGGGTTGTTGTGAGGGTCAAATAGTAGGTGCTATATAAATGTTAGCTATTATTTAACATATTGATTGCCTGCAAGAAAATTGTATTTTCTCTTTTTATACCTTAAATGGTGGTTGGGGAGAGTTCTTTTTCAGAAAGGAAATTAAGATTAAAAAACAACTAGTATTTATTGTACTTTTGGTTTGTTTTTTTGGCAAGAGAATAGGGTTAAGTGACTTGCCCAAGGTTACACAGCTAAGTAGTTATTAAATGTCTGAGGTCATATTTGAAGTCAGGTCCTACTGATTCAGGGCAGGTACTTTATCCACTGCACTATCTGGATGCCCTGATTACTTTCAAATTTATATTTTGCAAGTGGCTTAAAAGGAAAATCTATTTACCCTGACAGCAACAAAAAATAAATTTATGAAATTGCAAAGGAGGCATTGCTCAAGTGATCCAATCAGTACAATCAGAGGAATGTATGAGTGTGATGGAATACATTATGGAATAAGAGTAAGGGATATCCATTCCAAAAGGAGTCCAAATACTTTGATTTCCATGTAATATTAAGAGAACCAAATGAAGGTTCCTACCTTGGTAAATGGACTACCCTCTTACTCTGGGGGTTGGGGGAAGATTTTATGGGAGAATGTAAACAAATGTCACACAGAAGAAGGCATGGATGAACTGCTTCATCATGAGATGTGAAATTGATTGAAGTATTGGTAAATAATTAAATCTGTGAAGTTCAAAAGACCAGAACCATGTTTAAATGAGAGCAACAAATGTGTTTTTAAATATAGAGACTGTGGATAAGTTATTTCCTTTCTCATGGTCTCAATTTCCTTATTTGTAAAATGAGAAAGTTGGACAAGCTCTGTGGTTCTTAAACTTAATTTGTGTTCATGGATCCCTGTGTTGAAGCATGTGGAATTCTGCTTATAAACATGAATAAAATACAAAATGCAGGGTTACCAAAGAAATTAATTATATTGAGATACAGTGTTTAAAATATTAAAAAGAGTGCAAAGACTCCCAGGTTAATAACTTGGATGGTATAATCTCAAAGGTTCCTTTCAGTTCTAAATCTATGTGTAACACTAGCAGTTTTATAAAGGAATGTTTACTTCTAAAGGTATAATCACAAATATGCAAAATTGCTCCTCTAATACAAGAAAGGCATAATCCTCCTGTACCATTTTAGCCTCTGTGGAGGGGAAGAAGATTAGTTTAATAGCTTAGCTCACTTCCAAAAGAGCACAGTCCTAGGTCCAAGTCCAGTCCCACTCTTCAATCCCCACTCCCACCTCAATCCCAGGCAACCTGGTTCTTTAGGGCTTCCATATTGTACTTTCTAGTTCAGTAGTTTTAGTTCACCTGTAATCCTGGCTTCAAAGTCTCCATGACTCTAACTCTGAAGTTCATAATGATAACATTCAGTATCTGAAACTGAGAACAAACAGAACAAAAATAAATGCCCTCAATCCCACTTTTGAAACAAGAATAAAAGAGAAATAGGAGGGGGGAAAATGTTTCTTCCTCTTTCACTAGTTCAATTTATGGTGTCCATGTTGGGCATAGAACATAAAAGTTGCCAAAAAGAGAGCGCTGCTGAATAAAGGGAATGTCAGAAGAGAGAATGAAGCCAAAGAGGTGGAAAAGAGAGTGCAAAGCTCAGTCTTGCCAGTTTTAAAGATGTAGGTAACCAATCAAAGGACATTACCACCACCCACAAGCCATGGAATGAAGTGGGTTCCATGTTAGGCAAGCTGAGCATAGTCAAAAGGCCCCTCTCAAGGGCCTCTCCATGTTACAACTGGGTATTCCCAGAGAAGCCTGCATGACACATTTCCCCCCTGTTTGAAATTTGCCATCCCTGACAATTAAGCAGGAGTGCATTTTTTCCCTTTTTTCCCCACAGCCCTCATTCCAAATTCGGAACAGTTCTCTGTGGTTTCTGAGGAGACATAAGCAATGTCCTTTCACTTGCTTCCCCAATGTCATCCAGTCAAGCTTCAAATATACATAATCCCACATGTTCAAATCACAATTATCATCAAATATAAAGTTTTGTGGAGTCTCTGAACAAGGAATTTTCATGAAGTTTTCAAAAAAAAACAACACAATCGAATATATTTTATAAAGTTTAACAAGTATTTCTGCTGCTTCAGCCTTATTAACCTTTTAGGGTCTTTCTCTTCTCATAAGCTCAAGAAAAGGCAAAGACGAAACTGGTTTCTCAGTTACATGTGATACTGTAAACTTTTTGTCTGGTTCTGTGGTTCATCATCTTTTCTATCAAGAGAATTTGTGATTTTCATAGTAAGAGGAAGAAAGAGAAAGGAAAGGAGGAAGAAAGGAAGGAAAGAGAAAGAGAGACAGAAGCAGAGAGAGAGAGAGAGAGTGACAGACAGACACAGAGACAGACAGACAGACAGAAGCAGAGAGACAAAGACACAGAGACAGAGAGAGCAACAAAGAAAGCAACATTGTAGGAGAGAGATGCCAAAAGGGAGATCTAGCTTGCCCATGCATTGTTTTCCTTCTCTCTCACACATCTCTCTTTGGATAACAGGAGCTCCCTATGGGATGATAGACACTACCTATAAAGACAACAGACTATAACAATGTGTAAACTGCAAAAGGAGTCTAAAAAGAAATTCATTTTGATCACCTACAGGAAAATACCTTCCTACTTCCCAGTCTTCCCCCATTATGATATTTTGAAAAAAAAAAAACTTCTTACATCAAAACTTGGACCAAAAAGCTAAAGACTAGGTAAATTCTCAGAAAAAAAAAGATAAAGTTTCCTTTGGCAGAACTGGAAAAAGACAAGCAAAATATGAGCTAAGGCTACCTTATTTCTGTAGATGATTGTGAAGAACGCTGATTGAAGGGTACATTCCTGGAAACTTATAGAATTAGTAAAATAATTTAACTTCTCTATCCATTTCAGATCAGAGTGGATTTCATCTGATGCTTGTTGAATCCTCTATCAGGTGTCTTACATTTTGCAACTTTTTTCCAGTCTTCTTTCTGTTGTTTCATTGAGTTATTGATTTCTTTATGTTCGATTATGGTATTCTTCTGAACTTTTAATTTTATTTTTAATTTCTTTCTCCAGAATCTTTATTTCATTTTTAACCCTTTGCTTCATTTCTTCTGCATGTAGTCCTTGTACAATATCCATTTTTTAAACCCTTTGAGTCTCTATTTGAAGTTCTTTATGGAGTTCCTTCTTCTTTGCAGTACTTTGTAGTTCTAGAATCATGCACACACTTGTTTAACTTATCTCTTCTGCTTCAGTTACTGAATTGGTTCTTTGTTCTAGGGTCAGTCTTGGTTCTCAGGTACATTTTTGGGGCGGAGTAATTAGTCTTGTTTATTCTTACCCAGATCTTTTGAGTTCTTTCATTGACTCCAACCCCAACCCAGACCTGTATCTTTGAGATTCTGGTTCTTGATCTTCATCTGAGGACATAATGTTTGGGACCTAAGCTATTCCAGACCTGGACTAAGGGTCACTGCCTGCTGAATCCAGGTCTTCCAAGATTTACTTCCAGGACTTTCTTTGGGGGAGTCATTGTCTCTTGCTGCTTAAGAGACACAGACCTTTTCAGCCTAAATATGTCTGGAAGGAATGCTATCCTCTGTGGGCATTGTATTTGTGATTTCTCCCTTTTTTCTACTGGTCTTGTGCAATTCTGGGGTGGAAGAAGTTCATTTGTAGCAGTGTGGCAGTTGCTCCTTGACATTATTTGGTGTGATGCAAACTTCAGAGTTTTTCTAGAACATGTGACCTGGGGATTTTTGCCTCCCACCCAGATTTTGATACACATTCAACCTAGATGGGGTCCAAGGGCAAATTGACACTTGAAGAAGACTCATCAGAACTCCACATAAAAATTTTAGGACCAGACATGGCCTAGCTAAAAGAGTAGATTTGTCATGAAATCTTTGTACTTATGTGTATAACTATGAACAGACTGTGAATTTTAGGTACTTCATTTTCAAAATCAGAAATTGGACTAGAGATTCTCTTAAATCTGGATTATGACCTAAATAATAGGGTTATATATTCTTAGTAACCAAGTCCTCAGAGCCCCTCTTTGCCTTTTTTATAAAAGAGGATATGAAGTTGGAGGAATGTTTTTTTAGAGATAGATTAGAAGTCAAGTAACATATGTAGATTAATTTAAAAAAACAATATTGAACTCAGTGCTGTGTTTGATACAAAAGAAATAGTAGTAGTAGTAGAAATAGTAATAGCAGTAGCAGCAGCAGCAGAAGTAGTAGTAATAGTAGTAGTAGTAGTAGTAGAATAACAACTCGCATTTGTAAAGCATGTATGTATGTATGTATGTATGTATATCTTGCTGGGCTAGACAAGGTCTAGCATTGAAGAACTGACATGATCAATCAGATGAGGCTGCAGAAACTGAGGAATTTGTCCCTCCTTATCCTGTAATTGTGTTCTGTGACAGATTCAGTCCTAGGGAGAGTACAGATCTCTAATTAAGGGGATTAAACTCTCCATTAACACTTATTTTGCTTCAATAACTCTCTGGGGATAATTTACATATGACTCAAGTCCAGAAGCTTCTCCCAAAAGAAGAAAGTAAGAGGACTACTCAATGTGCAACATGAATCAAGTATAGGACATCCCATTTATTCATACTTGGAAAGACATTATAAACATAGAATCATAGTATACAGTAAGAAAATTATTAGAATGGAATTCAATAACTGATTTTATAATGTATTTACAGTTTACTGAGAAGCTAATATTTAAGTCCTATCAGAATGTAACACAGTTTTTGAATATTGTTTGTTAGCCATTTTACATTTCACCTCAACTTGGCAATGCCCTAATTCCTTTGCTACCTGACTCTTGGTTGACTGAGTATACTCTAACCAATCCTCTTGTTGGTGGCTTCTATTACAGAAATTCCCCCACATCCATTCAATGTTACTCCAGGGTCACTTCAGTTGCTTCCAGAACTACAAAGCACAAGCCATGAATTTTTTTTGATCATTAAGGTCAGTACCATGACTAAAATCATATATTCATGCTGACAATCAGAAATCAGAGCCTCTCATAAACTTTGAAGAAATTAAGAATTTACAAGGCAGCCATGGTCTCATCTGAAAAGAGATATAATGGGAGGTAGTGCAAATCTCCCACATTTCTCTCACTTAACTCTCAGAATACAGTAATCAATGTAAAGTTTTCTCCTTGACTTGGGAGTTCTGAAATTTGGCTATGGTATTCCTGGCAGTTTTCATTTAGGTATCTCTTTCAGAAGGTGATTGGTAGATTCTTTCAATTTCTATTTTACCCTCTGCTTCTAGGATACCAGGGTAGTTTTCCTGGATTATTTCTTTAAAAATGATGTCTTGGGTCATTTTTGGGTCATGATTAATTTTAAAATTATCTCTCCTGTATCTTATCCAGGTCAGTTGTTTTTCCAGTGAGATATTTCACGTTTTTCTTGTTTTACATTCATTTGGTTTTGTTTTATTGTTTCTTGATTTCTCAAAAAATTATCAGCTTCCCTTTGCTCCATTCTACATTTCAAAGAATTATTTTCTTCAGAGAGTTTTTTTATCTCCCTTTCCAGCTGACCAATTATGCTTTTTAAGGTATTCTTCTCCTCATCAGTCTTTTGGACTCTATTTCCATTTCACTCAAACTAGTTTATAAGATGTTAGTTTCTTCAATATTTTTTGCATCTCCTTCACCAAGCTCCTGACTTGGTTTTCATGATTTTCCTCATCACTTTCATTTCTCTTCCTTAGTTTTGCTCTATCTCCCTTACTTGATTTTCAAAATCTTTTTTGAGCTCTTCCATAATCTAAAGCAAATTTATATTTCTTTTGGAGGTTTTTGGATTCAGAATCTTTTGACTTTGTTATATTCTCAGTGTGTGTTTTGTTCCTCCATAGGACCAGTCTATGACTTGATTTTAACTCTTATTAAGGTGGGGCTCTGCTTCCAGGATAGAGGATGCACTGTCCCAAGCTTTTGAAGGGTTTTTGCAACTGTTTTCAAGGACAGCCCCAGGATTTGTAAATTCTTAATTCCTCCAAAGTTTATGAGAGGCTCTGAGTACTCTCCTGGTCTGTGCTTTGGTCTGTGGATGACCACAAGAACTCCTTTTTGTCCTGGACCTTTGTGGTGGGTCCTTGCTGCTCTGCAAGCTGTAAATTCTGTTGTGCTTCTGCTCCTTTTCCTGAGACTGGGGCCCCAGATTAAGACTCATATCTGAGTATGGGTGAAGCCAGAGTCTGTCTCAGAAATAGCAAAGTGACCTCTGCAATCTCCCCTGACTCCCTTACTGTCTATTGACTGAGTGATCTGGAAGCAGCTCCTAGGCGGCTCCCCAGCCTGTTCCTTGTTCCCTGGGGTGAGATCTGCACTGAGATCTGCACTGGATTGGGCTCCTCTCTCACTCCATGTGGCAAAGTTTTCCCTGCTGACCTTCCAAGTTGTCCTTGGCAATCCATGGGCAGAGAAGTCTGGAAATTGAAAGAATCTACCAATCACCTCCTGAAAGAGATCCCTAAATGAAAGCTGTCAGGAATATTATAGCCAGGTTTCAGAACTCCCAAGTCAAGGAGAAAATTTTACAAGCAGCCGGAAAGAAACAATTCAAATATAATGGATAATGTAAGATTTAGCAGTTTCTACAATAAGGGCTTGTAGGATCAGATAATGATGTTCTGTAAGACAAAGGAACTTGGATTACATCCAAGAATCATCAAAAACTGAGCATCCTCCTTCAGGGGAAAAGATGGATATTCAATGAAATAGGGGACTTTCAAACTTTCCTGATAAAACAAGTAGAGTTGAACAGAAAGTTTGATCTTCAAGTACAGGACTCAGGTGAAGCATAGAGAGGATGAATGAGAAGGGCAAATTATGAGGGACTTAATGATGTTGAGCTGCTTGGGAAGATGATACTGATAACTCATATGAATTTTTTAATTTATTAGAGCAGTTAGAAGGAACATAGATAGATTAGATAGATAGATAGATAGATAGATAGATAGATAGGGCACAGGCACAGAAGGGAGTTGCAGGTATAATACGTTAAAAGGATGGAGTTAATGGGGGAGAAAGGAATATACAGGGAGAAAAGGAAAGGAGAGGTAGAATGGGAGAACTTATTTCACATAAAAGAAGGAAGAGGGGCAGCTAGCAGCTAGGTGGTGCAGTAGAACCTGGTCCTGGAGTTAGACGTACCTGAGTTCAAATCCGGCCTCAGACACTTAATAATTACCTAGTTGTGGGACCTTGGGCAAGCCAATTAACTCCATCTGCCTTGCAAAAAAAACCCTTTAAAAATAAAAAAAAAAATGAATTAAGAAAAACTTTTGCAATGTAGTGGAAGAGGGGGAAGGTGAGGAGGAGTGAGTGAGCCTTAGTCTCATCAGAAGTGACTCAGAGAGAGAATAACATGCACATTCAATTGGACATAGAAATTTATCTTACCCTAGAGGAAAATAGGAGAGCAAAAAGATGGGAGAAAGGGGATGGGGGAGGGCAGGAGAGGTGTAGTTGATAGAAGAGAAGGAACATTGTGGGAGAGGTAGTCAGATACAATACACTATTGAAGAGGAACAGGGTGAAAGGAGAGATAGACTATAATAAATGGGGAGTGGGAGAGAATAGGATGGAGGGAAATACAGCTCTCAATAGCAACTGTGAGAAAAAATGTTGAAGCAATTTCTCTGATGGACATATGAAAAAGAATTCTACCTATTCCGAAGACAGACCTAATGGTGTCTAAAAAGTAAAGATTTATTCATGCTATAGGAACTATAAGTCACCTCATGCACTGAAGTTAGAGTAACATGAAAAAGGGGTAAGAATATGAACTGGAATGTGAAAAATAGGCAGAAAGAAGGGTGCTGGACATCATGGGTAGATGGACTATCATGAGCAAAATAGAGACCTAGAACTGAATATAGACTATTTGAGGGATGGTCAAGACATGAGTCTAATTAAATAAAAGGATTTTTGCTCAAAAGAAGTAGAAAATAAAGTTGAATCTATGACAAACAATAGAAGACTTAGATTGCCAGGATAAATATATAAAATATGCTGTTGTGATTACAGTGGTGTGGCAAACTCTCAGTGTGTGATCTTTACCCCACAAATATACCTTGCAATTTAGTAGATATTATCTGTGGAGTTACCTAAGGCACAAGGAATGACTTAAATGACTTGTGCAGTGTCAAAGCCTTCATGAAAGAGAATAGAATCAGGAAATTAGGCCAGTGAGTTTGACTGATTTCTTGCAAAATTTTAGAACAGATTATTAAAGAAAGAGATGGTCACAAAGAATCAGTATGACTTCATTGAGAACAAGTCATGACAGGCTACACTTCTATTTTTTAAAAAAATCTTTATTTTATTTTTAATTTATGGAATAAAACAAACACTTCCACAATATATTAAAATAAAGAGAATTGCATATGTATTATGCACAACTTGCTATTCCTTTTAATTACAAAATAAAATATTCATGAAATTTCTTTTTTATCCTTTTTTGTTCTTCCCCTTTCCCTAGAGATGGCTATCATTAGACACAAATAGTATACAGATATATGAATATTAACATATATATGTAAAATCATATAGTTCTATTTATAAGAATGCAGTTAAAATATTTATTCATAGGTCCTTTGTAATTAATTTGGGCCTTTATATGACTTAATGACACAAAGTTATTCCTAAAACAATATTACTGTTACAGTACATAACATTCTCTTGGTTCTGCTCATTTTGCTTTCTTATTCATGCAAGTCTATGCATGTTTTTTTAAGATCATCAAGGTCACCATTTCTTATAGTACACTTATTCAGTTTTTGACAATATAACTAAATTGGTAGATCAATGGAACACTAGAAATGTTTTATTTACATTGCATTAAAGAGTTTGATAAAGTATCTCCTGCCATCCTAGTAGAAAATATGGAGAATTATGGATGAGACAGTATGGTAACAAGATGGATTTGGAAATGTTTAAATGATGGAACAAAAAGAAAAATCATGAATGGTTTATTGTCAAATTGGAAGGTTTCCAGACAGTTGAGTGGCTCAATGGAAAGAACACTGAACCTAAAGTCAGAAAGTTGTTATTCAGTTGTGTTGGACTTTTCATAACCTCATTTGGGGTTTTCTTAGTAATTTCTTTCTCCATCTCCTTTTATAGATGAAGAAATGGAGACAAACAAGGTTAAGTAACTTACTCAGGCTCACACAACTAGTCAGAGCCTGAGGTAGATTTGAACTTAGCTGACTCTAGGGACAGCTCTCTATTCATTGTATCACCTAGTTTCTAGTCAGGAAGAGTCAGAAAGACCTGAATTTAAATCCAGCTTTATTGACTTAGTAGCTATGTGATCCTGGGCAAATCACTTGGTCTTTGCCTTAACAGCTCTTATTTCATAAGACTAATGTCAGGATCAAATGAGTTAATATTTGTAAAACTTTTAGCACACAGTACTTGTTCTATAGTAGTTAGAGTTTATTCCCTTCCTTCTTTCTTTTCAGGGAACTGCTGCATTTTATTAATGACTTGAACACTCCTCCTCCTTGGATTGACCTAAATCCTAGATTTTATTTGCTAAATAAATGCTAATCCACTGCCTCCCTTCCCATTTTGTCATCTATGGATGGGGCAGGGGGAGGGGGGGCCACTCTATTTTCATTGGATTATTGACTTCTCATAGCCAATAAAACTTTTTTTTTTGCAGGCTTCTTCTAACTGAGGAAGAAGGTGGGGAGCTGAGAACTCCTTGAGAGGAGATTAGGGGAAGTGTGCTAACTTGAGCTTCTGCCAAGTAAAGCAATTGTTCACCTGAACTCTCACACTCCCAGTCATTCATCCTCAGATAAAGGAACACCCTCTCCCACTGTTTCCTCCATAGATTATGAAATCTATGGATGAAACAAAACGAGGAGAGCTAACACAGTGAATGATAAAGTCAGTGTCCAAAAAGATTTATGTAAGTGAGAATATTGAGTCATATCGAATACAACAAAATTTAATAGGGATATATTTAGTATATACATACAAGATGGGTAGGAATTAGAATTTATATAACATTCAGAATTTCTTCTTAGTGTTTTGATACAACAACCCTATAAAGTTAGGTTTGATTATCTCCATTTTTTACAGTTGAGGAAACTGTTGCAAACAGAGGTTAAGTAACTTACTCAGGGTCACACAGTCAGTAAGTGTCTGATGTCAAATTTGAATTCAGGTCTTCCTGATTCCATCCCTAGCTCTCTATCTCCTATACTCTACTACATTGCTTGGGAAGTTGAGGAAGTACATGGTGAGGCAGCAGTTTATCTGAAAAAAAATGGGTTTTATTTTTTATTGAACTTCAAGGTCAAATGTACCCAACAATATGTTTTGTTTTGCTTTAGTTTTTGCAAGGCATTCGGGTTAAGTGGCTTGCCCAAGGCCACATGGCTAGGTCATTATTAAGTGTATGAGGCCAGATTTGAACTCAGGTACTCTTGACTCCAAGGCCAGTGCTCTGTCCGCTGTACCACTTCACCACCCCCAACAATATGTTTTGACAATAAAAAAGTTAGTATATATAATTTAGGCTTCATTAAGAAATATATGCCTCAAGAAATAAGGAGGTGATGGTTTCATTATACACTGTAATATGTACTGTATACTGGTGTATATGCTACCTTGGTCAGACTGCATGTGAAACATTGTATTCCATTCTTGGCATTATAGTTTAGGTAGCACATTAATCAATTGGAGAGTATCCATGGGAGGTCACTAAAGTGTATGAAAGATTGTGAGTCCATGCCTTGTGAGTAACTGGAAAGGTTTACACTGAAGAAGAGAATTCTAGGAAAATGTGATGCCTGTCTTCAAAGACTACCATGGGGAAGAGGGGGCTAAGCTTGCTTGCTTTTAACTCCTGAAGGAAGAACCAGGAACAATGAACAGAAGTTCAAAAGAGAAGAATTTAGATTGGCTGTAAGGGAATATTTTCTAGCAATGAAAGCCAGACCCAAAGTGGAATGGGTGGATTTAAGAGGTCATAGTTTCCTTCTTGGTGGTGATCTTCAATGAGAAGGTTGAGGACCATTCATCTGGCATGTTGCATCTCAGATTTTTTAAAGGTATGAGTTGGATTATATTGTTTTTGAAGATCAACCCTAAAATCTTATTCAATGAATAAAAACATTTATTAACACTTATTCTATGCCAGACTTATGATTGAGAATTCAAAAATAATCAAATAAGACAGCCCTATCCTGAGGGAGCTTACTTTCTAACAGACAAAGTAGAACTGGAAAGTAAGGATGTAAAATAAGACCTTGTAGGACCAAGGATTCTGGCAATGAGTTGAAGAGATCCAGAGAACAAGTTGAGCTGAAAGTGAATCAAGCTTGGTTGGGGTTCCTCATCAAATCATAGTCCTGGCTAGAAACTCAGAAATCATGACAGCAGGATTCAGTGTAGACAATCATTTTTTTCCCCTTTGGTTTTTTTTACAAGGCAATGGGGTTAAGTGACTTGCCCAAGGTCACATAGCTAGGTAATTATTAAGTGTCTGAGGCTGAATTTGAGCCCATGTACTCCTGACTCCAGGGCCACCTAACTGCCCCAGTGTAGACAATCTTGAGAGGAGTGCAAAATATTATGTAAAACTCAGGGGGCAGAATTAGAATTTTCTTGACTCCAAACTCAAAGATATTTTGTGAGTATGCTATTCAAAAGATGATGGGAGTAACTGTAAAATCTTGATGTGCCTAGACCTCATCCAGGCTGAAGAACCCAACTTGTGTAAGGATCATGGGGATTCTGTTCTCCTAAGCTTCCTACAAATTTCCATTTAGCCCTCTTAGATAGATACTGACATCTCATCTTCATGCAATTTTTAGGTCCATGCCCTCCCTGCTTAAGAATTGTGGTTGAGCCCCCCTCAAACTCATCCTGCCACCTCTGGGCTTTGAGCTCCTTGGCTGCAGAGATTGACACCCTTTTCATTTATATCCTCAGCACTTTGTACATTGTTTGGCATATATTGAGCACATCATAAATGCTTGTTTATTCATTCATTCAATCATTCAACTCAATTACATTAAACATACCAAAGTTACAAATAAATAAAACAGAAAGAAAAAAGAGAAATCATGGTCTCTACTTTAAACATCTTTATAATGGAAGAAAAGATGAGGTTTCAGAGTACAATGATATGTTGCTTTTGTGGTGTTAGACTCCTTAGCACAGTTCCAGACTGCTCTGTTCATAGCACTAGTCAGCTTTGCTCCTATAAAATCACATATATTTACAAGTCCTGGAAAAATGTCACTGGGACCCTCAAGATAGGGTATATGTTAATGTTTGAATTATGGCAAGGTTCATCCTGCCACTTATTTAAAAAACAAAAAACAAAAAAACCCAAAAGAAAACTTACTCTATATAGGAGAATGCTATCATTGGGGCCAATGGAAATGAGAATTGATGGGACAATTGGAAATAATGTATATCTCCTATGTTAACCTTAAACAAACAAACAAAACCACCAAAAATCTCCATGAAGGTGATGTAGATAGTGAAATGCAGATTTTTAAAAAAAGTTTCCATAGTGATGAGAACTCAAATATTTGTTCCTACATTAGCAATTTTTTTGCATTTGTGTTTTCAATACTCATACATATTTGAAGAATACTGTGGATATAAACTATGTGTGAACGTGTAACAGACACCTATAAAAATTCTTGGAGGTCAGTGTACACATATGCTAGGGAGAATGCAATAGAGAACAGAAATAAGGCCATGAGGGAGCACACAATTTCTTTCCTTCCAGACTCAGATGAAGGTGTGGCCCTTCTTCTTGCCAAGATCAACCCCCTACATATACCCCCTATTGCTTCTTCACTCTTTTCCAGAAAATTGTCTGAACTACCATTGCTCCTCTCTTTTATCTTAATTTTTTCCACCTCATAAGTCAATTGAAACAGCTTTCTTTAAAGTTATTAATGATCTTTCTCATTTCTTATCACTCTATGTGTATCTCTGGTTTTCTCATTCTCCTCTCTTCTTTGTCTCTCTCTCTCTCTCTCTCTCTCTCTCTCTCTCTCTCTCTCTCTCTCTCTCTCTCTCCCTCTCTCTCTCTCTCTCTCTCTCTCTCTCTCCATCTCTATCTCCCTCTCCATCTGTCTCTCCTTCCCTGTCTATTTCAGGATATGACTCTCTTCTGTATCTTCTCCTACCTGTCTGACTATTGTTTAGTCTCCTTTCCTGTTTCTTTTATCTACTTCTCACCCGTTAAAAGTATATGTTCCCAAGACTCTGTCCTATGTCTTTTTCTCTTTTTGTTTTAAAGTATATCCATTGTTGATATTGTTAACTCCCTTGGGTTCCTTTACCAACTCTTTGTGTATGATTCCCAGATCTTTACAGGGAGTCTCAAAAGTCTTAATGCAGTTTCAACTTTAATAACTATAAAATCATACTAAGACTTTTGGAACATTCTGAATGGCCAGCCTTAACTGGTCTTTCTCCAAAATTATAGTCACATAAATGGCATTTTGGATATCTCAAACTGGATGTTGTACAGGCATCTGAAACTCAACATTAAAAAATGAGAATTTCTTTCCTCCCCATTTTGCTCATGTATTTGATCTGTTCATTTTCATCTTCACAAAGTCTCTCATATGAATATTCTCCACTCATACAGTCACCACTCTAGTCCAAACCACCATTACCTCTCAGCTGGACTAACTGTCCCAACAATTTTCTAATAGATCTCCTTATCTCAAGATTCTCCCCATTCCCATCCATTTCCCACTCATTAAGCAAAAGGAAGTTTTAGGTTGTTTTAGAGTCTTCCAGCTTCATCCTCCTATTCAGAAAACTCCTGTGACTCCTGGTTACCTCCACATTCAATCTGAAGTCCTCTTCCATCTCCTGTCTTCCCCAGTCCTTTAACCATTGTAATGCTGTTATACTTTATGCTCACCTGCACCCCTTATTATTCCCTGCAACTCTACCGGCTAACTTGCTGCTTCCTTTATATGACTCTTCATATCATTTCTCCTTATTTTTGAGTTAGCTATCCACTTTACCCCAAATTCTCACCTCTGCCTGTTTTTTGCCCTGGCTTCCTTTGTATTCACTCCAATCCCACGTTCTCTTTTTTTTTTTTTTTTTTTGCAAGGCAATGGAGTTAAGTGGCTTGCCCAAGGCCACACAGCTAGGTAATTATTAAGTGTCTGAGATCGGATTTGAACCCAGGTACTCCTGACTCCAGGGCTGGTGCTTTATCCACTACACCAATCCCACTTTCAAGAGGCTTTTACCTTTCCCCCTCAAGACCTTTCATTGGGAAGTTGCCTCCTATCTTTGAATATCTTTAGTTTACATTCCCATTAGAAGATATGCTCTCTGAAGGCAGAGACTGTTTTTGTCTTTCTTTGTATTCTTAACTATCAGTGCACAGTGCCTTGGCAGATAGTAAATACTTAATAAATGATTTTTTGATGGAATAATTTTAGAACAATAGGTCAGAGATAAGAAAGTGGGTGCTTGAGATGGATTTTGTATTTTCTTTTTAGTTTTTGATAATAGCGATATCACTATGATTGACTAAATATAGATGAAGAATATCCAAAGGGAATGAAAAGACATTTCTTTTATGTATATGTAAATGTATTGTTTGTGAGACTGTGTGTATGTGTGTGTGTGTGTGTGTGTGTGTGTGTGTTTGCAAGACCAGACCTTTTCAAAAACTTGCTTTTGTTTATGGCATGTCATGTCTTTACCAGCTGCCTTGTCTTTCTGAGGTAGCTTTTTTTCCCTTTCATGTCGTGTTTGAATGAGATCAAGCTGGAAACCCCCTTTGTTAACTTGCTTTCATCAAAATTTTAAGATTTTAATTACATTTCTTAAAAAAAAGGTGGGGACAAAGGACTGGAGGAAAAGAGGGAAAAAAAAAAAACCTTCTTGTTCTGCCATTCTATCTCCAAAGTCACCTGCCTTAAAATGTCTTTGGCCTGGCCACTCTCAAATAGCTTTCTTTGCCTGTTCTGGCCTCTATATTGTTTCCAAAATAGCTTGAAAAAGTTTTCTCATTGTATTTCAAAAAGAAAAATGTTCCATCTACATCTGGAAATACTAAAAAATGTGCTTTCCTACAGTATTTTTTACTAGGTATGGACAAGGTTTTGACCCTTATTATTAGAACTCAAATCCAGATGGGATTTTGTAAGGTTCCAATCATTTGAGGGGTATTCTTTTTTGAAGATTTGTGCATCTTTGGGGGGGAATTTCTACTTTAAAGAAGTTATCATTTGTGGGAGGTCTATTATGAAGATTCTAAATAGTTTGGGGAGTTCTCTGTTTGAAGAGTTCCTAAATACAGTGAAAGCTTTTGCCAACTGAGATGTTTGCATTTTGATATTAAAAAAAAGGTGGTGGTAGGGGGGAGTTTTCCAGAAACTGTCCTTTGGTGGAGAATCAAATCTCATCTGATATATTGGCTGTATGTTGAGTAAGTAGTTTCCCCATTCCACAGACTGGAAACACTGAAAAGAATATTTCCGTGAACAGAGTGAAAATAAGTTTTAAAAAATGAAGGGGGAAACTACCCCAATAAAGAAAATAAATTCATATGTAATACCAGAGATTAAAATAATATTGTTGAAAATAGAGTGTATTAGAATTTATAGAGTGTGTATAATTTCTCCAGCTGGCTGGGTCTGTGTGAAAGCTTGCTATCTATATTTGCCAAATAAATAGCAAAGATGTGTCCCCTCTTAAGGATCCAGACAAAGCTGAAATTCAGTTTGGGCCCATAGGCATTTCTGGGAACTTGTAACTGGCCTCTCTGCAATCTGTTGTTCCACCTCTAGGTTGCTTAAGCACCTCATTTCATTCCTCAGCTGGTCCATCTGTAGGAAGGAAATGGCAGTTCTTGTTGCTTGGATAGGTCTTAGTACTTAGACAGTAATGTAGTGCCAAAACTAAGGCATGACAACTGACACTTTGATGGTACTAACAGCAGTTCTTTATCAATGTTGAAATATCTAGGCTTAGCACCTAATCTTTTTAGTGTTAGATTTTTTTGGTGGGAGGGAGAAGCTATACTTATGATTTCATTAGTGTGGGGTGGGAATTTGTGGTTGAATATTCTTTCTACCCATGCAGGTGGACAGTTACTATTCCTTAACTAAGTTTCCTAGAACACTATCAGGATTGCTTAGGGTCACACACCCTGTCTTCCTGATTTTAGGGAAAAACCTCTCTTTTAGGAAAGGGAAAGGGAATACACACACTCTATATTTAAGCATTTGCTAAGTACTCTTTACAAATATTTCATTTGATCTGCATGGCAACTGTGTAAATTAGATGCTATTATCTCCATTTATCTCCATGTTATAGATAAGGAAAACGAGGCAGATAGAGGTTAAGTGACTTCCCCTTGGTCACAGAGTAAGTATTTGAGGTTGCATTTGATATCAGGTTGTTCTGACTTCAGACCCACTTTCATACTTAGGTGCTGCTAAAATAACAATTTGTTTCTAGTTAGCAAGGATAATCAAAATAGAAAGCTATCAGACTGTATGAATTGCTACCTTGTACCATCTTGTCCTTCTATCCTTAGTATGTAGACTCTTCCTTGATCCCAAGATTACTATCCATTCCTTATTATTTAAGATCTTGCTTCATGTTACTTATTCAAGCACAATAATTCTTAATTATGGCTCTACAACAATGGTCAAGACTTAAGTATGGAATTTCATGAAAGGAAGAGGAGGGAAATGATCAGATCCCCTTTTCTATTCTGATTTTGTGGTATGCTCTTTGAATAAGTTTTTCTTGATGAAAAGCTTTTTTTTAAAAAAAATTCTGAACTTAAAAAAACCCAAAATTAAATGTTTGTCTCCATATATATAAAGCAGGAGAAAAATATAGTATTGTACATTAAATTGTAGATTGCTTTTCTTTTAAAGTATAAACCCAATGGATAACTTTCAAAGCTCTCTGACTTGTCTGTGATTCCTTTTGTCCTTCCTTCTATTTTCTCTTGTGTGTTAAAATTCTCTATTGATCCTTGATCCTTTTTTAGAAAGATTTTTATTTATTTGAGTTTTACAATTTTCCCCCTAAACTTGCTTCCCTCCCCTCATACCCCACAGAAGGCAGTCTGTTAGTCTTTACATTGTTTCCGTGGTGTACATTGAGAGCTAAGTTGAATGTGATGAGAGAGAAATCATATCCTTGAGGGAAAAAAAAATAAAACATAACAGATAGCAAAATTACATAATAAGATATCAGGTTGCTTTTTTAAAATTAAAGGTAATAGTCTTTGGACTTTGTTCAAACTCCGCAATTCTTTCTCTGGATACAGATAGTATTCTCCATTGCACATAGCCCCAAATTGTCCCTGATTGTTGCACTGATGAGATGAGCAAGTCCATTAAGGTTGATCATCGCCCCCATGTTGCTGTTAGGTTGTACAATGTTTTTCTGGTTCTGCTCATCTTACTCAGGATCAGTCCATGCAAATCCCTCCAGGCTTCCCTGAATTCCCATTCCTCCTGCTTTCTAATAGAACAATAGTGTTCCATGACATACATATACCACAGTTTGTTAAGTCATTCCCCAACTGAAGGACATTTATTTAATTTCCAATTCTTTGCCACCACAAACAGGGCTGCTATGAATATTTTTGCACATGTGATGTTTTTATCTTTTTTCACAATCTCTTCACAGTAGTGGTGTTGCTGGCTGGATCAAAGGATATGCACATTTTTGTTGCCCTTTGGGCATAATCCCAAATTGCTCTCCAGAAAGGTTGGAGGAATTCACAGCTCCACCAACAATGTATCCCTTCCAACATTGATCATTGTCCTTTCTGGTCATATTGGTCAATTTGTGAGGTGTGAGGTGGTACCTCAGATGCTTTAATTTGCATTTCTCTGATAAGTAATGATTTACAGCAATTTGTCATATGACTATGGATTGCTTTAATTTCCTCATCTGTAAATTGCCTTTGCATATCTTTTGACTATTTATCAATTGGGGGGGATCCGTTTTTCTTCAAAAAAAAGTTTTGCGACTTTATTGGTATCCTCATTCTCCCTCCTATCTCTGAAAAAAAAAATTAGAAAAAAAGAGACAAACAAAAGCCTTGTAAACAAAAATAGAAAATAAGACAAACCATTTCTACATGGGGTATGTCTTATTCTTCATTGTGAGAGCTTTTTGTCATTAGGTGCTGATAACATTCTTCGTCATTGATTCTCTGAAATCCTAGTTGTTCACTGATTTGATTAGAGTTCTTAAATCCTTCATCATTGTTTTTTGTTACAATGCTATTATCATTTTTTAAAATTTATTTTCCTCTGTCTATTCATTTTATTTTACATCAATTTATATAAATCTTTCTAGGTTTAAATGAAATTATCACTTGCTTAATTTCTTACACTACCATAATATTCCAATGCATCCATATACATTTGTTCAGTCATACCTCTAAATTTCAAGTTCTTTTCCACAATAAAAAGAGAAAAATTGCTGTAAATATTTTGAATGAATGAATCCTTTCGCTCCTTCTGTGATCTATTTGAGGTCTTCTATTTTATCTAAGAAATATTTCCTTAGCTTCTTTTCCCCTAAATGAAGTGAAATGTCATCTTATGTAAGATCTGAGGTTCTTTTTTCCTCTAAAAAGAATTAAATGATACATGAAAAAGTATCCTCCCCATGATAGACTATAAATGCAAAGATTCCATTGGGTATAATTTCCAAAATAAACATTTTTGGGAGAACTTTTTTCTGATATCAGAAGAAACAAAGATTCTTCTCCCTTCCCTATAATGAAAAGAAAAAAAAGTAAATTATAAAAAAATCTTCCTTTACAGGCTTCATATTAATCTTGCATCTTTTTATTGCTTTATAAAATAGTGAAAAATGTGGGTACAGCTTTAGTACTCCTTGTATCTTTTTACCATTCATATTTTACAATTTGGATCTTAATTTATTGGTTGGTACTGCTGCATAAATAGTCTGTTCTTTGATTTACTGTAGCTTGATGATAGATGTTCCCTCCCCGGGGAGAAAAGAAAAACACTGAATAAAGTAGCAAATGAAAAAGTAGTTCTATTTTAAAAATGTCTTGTTTTGTCTTCAAATCAATGATTGATCAATTAACATTTAATACATACCTACTATGTGCCGAGAATGAAAAGTGGTGAGGATACAAAAAGAGGCAAAATACAATCCCTGTCCTTAAGTCTTATGTGGTGTCTAATATATATATATTTGATAATGCTTATTCAGCTGGCTGTAGAAAAGAAGATTTATGTTACCATTATAAATTTACATATCTAAGAATACAAATGTGATTTGAAGGTCCTATAATTTTAATCAGTATATGGAATTCTTTTCACCATCCATAGTAACAGATTGATTAGATAAGTTCTAGGAAGTTGTCAGAAACATGGAGGGGTGACTTATCCAAGTTCACAAAGTTATTAAGCATTAGACACATGGTTTGAATCCATGTATTATTTAAATTTTCAAATTTCATGCCAATTTATAACTAAGAATTTTTATTTGTATATTACATATCATTCAACAAGTATTTGTGGAACATCTACTTTGTACCCAGTCCTGGAGTGTTCGCTGTAACATATGAGAGAGGTACAGATGAAGCCCTTGATCTGAAAATATTTATAGCGAAGCAGATATTAATAGAAGTATCATGGAATTCAGTGTTAAGTGATAAGATGCATAAATTCATTAAGAATTCATGGAAGAGAGATATTGAACATTGAAGTAGTCAACAAGGCTTCATGGAGAGAATATGTTATGAGCTGTGCCTTAAATACGGTACCTTTCCATTTTAGTATCACAATGTTAAGTATTTATTTTTAGATATATGAATAAAGTGTAGCAGCAATTACTTCTGAACTTTAACTTTTTTTTTGCTTTTAAATAAATTTTTATTAATCTCTTTGTTTCTTACATCATCATTGTTATCCTGAATATGTGTCTTCTTCCTCTCTCACAGAGTCATTCCATTTAACAAATTGTATTTTTGAAGTGGAAAAAATCATCACAACTGATTAATACATTGGAAAAGTCCAGAAACTTGTAGCATGTTACATTTGTGTACATTCCACTTCCATAACAGGATGTGCTAGGGAGCATCTTATTCTATATTTTTATTCTACTCCTGCTTGATATTTATTTTTATTTTTATTTTTTTTTGGTTTTTGCAAGGCAGTGGAGTTAATTGACTTACTCAAGATCACCCAGCTAGGTCATTATTAAGTTACTGAGGCTGGATTGAACTCAAGTCCTTCTGACTCCAGGGCCAATGCTCTATTCACTGCACCACCTAGATGCTCCCATACTTGA